>NC_069510.1:48727368-48775531 GCF_027579735.1 Bombina bombina | reverse complement strand
CGCTCGGGCGTGACGTCAACATATTCGCCAACTTACGGAGGGGGGTAAGGAGACTACGGTCTCTTGTGCCGGTTCCAGGTGGCTTCCTTCTGCTTTACCGGGTAAGTGGATTCTTTCTTGTGAGCTCAAACTTCTCCTCGTATATGGCTCTCTCCGCCTGCACCACACTGCTGCTATGCTGAACTTGTAGATGCGCTGTCCCGGATGAGACACCTCTCCTCCTGGGCAGCGTCGTCCTCGTTCAGTTTTCTGCTTGTGTTTTCTTTGTCACCGGGTGATATCTGGTCTTTGCTTGGGGCGGTATGTTTACAATGAGAGGCTGCTACTTATCCTGTTTTGCCCCCGGCTCCTTAGTCTCGGCTTGTTGTAGTGGCTGGACCCAACCAGCCTGTTGGAAACAAGGGACTTCCTTTACCCACTGGGTCTCCTCAGGCAGGGTACTTGACTTTCTCCCCCGCAATAAGGCTCTGTGGATAGGGAGCAAAAGATTTTTCGCTCCACAAACAAGAGAGCTTGAGCGCACGCCACCTCCACCACGCTCCTCCCACAGGAAGTCTTCCGCCTGAGTTTCTAATAGTTCCTGGATATGGTTCATATCTTTACAGACCAGGTCACTGTTATCCTCCAGGCTCTCCACTCTAAACCTTAAAGGGATACTAAACCCAAATTTTATCTTTCATGATTCGAATAGTACATGCAATTTTAAGCAACTTTCTAATTTACTCATATTATCAAATTTTCTTTGTTCTCTTGCTATCTTTATTTAAAAACCAGGAATGTAAAGCTTATTAGCCGGCCCATTTTAGGTTCAGCACCCTGGATAGCGTTTGCTTATTGGTGGCTACATTTAGCTACCAATAAGCAATCGTAACCTAGGTTCTGAACCAAAAATGGGCTGTCTCCTAAGCTTTACATTCCTGCTTTTTAAATAAAGATAGCAAGAGAACAAATAAAAATTGATAATATGAGTAAATTAGAAAGCTGCTTAAAATTGGCTCTTTCTAAATCATTAAAGAAAAAAATTGGGTTTAGTATCCCTTTAATGTGTGTATTTTGTTTTAAGGTCCATCGATACCTCTTGCATACATGTATGCACGATTTCAGCAATGTCCTGTTTGATAGCGAGGGAGGACAATACAGAAGCAGGTCTGGGTATATTCCCAGTAGAAGGTTGGGTCTAGGTTTGGGGCAGGAGAATTGGTTGTTAGGCTCTCCTCCCTTGTGTAGAAACATCTTCTATTCATTTACCTCTTTTTAAACTATTTTATCTTTTCCCTTTGACTCTTTTCCTCCATACTCTTCCCACTTTTGCGTTTGTCTAATGCTGTTTTTGTTTGTATAGTGCATTATCCAGGACATGGAGTGAGATAAAGAGGAGAGAGGGGCTATTAAAAAATAAAGGCATCAATGAGTAGTAGACTATTAGGTCCACCACTGGTACCAGCTTTCTGATCACCTTTGTTAGAACTCTAAATGTTATGTTCATGGAACACTCCTTTAAAGGGATATGGAACCCAAAATGTATTTTATGATTCAGAAAAAGCATACCATTTTAAACAACTTTCCAGTTTTCTTTATTCTATTGATATCTTTCAACAAAGGCTATCAAGAGCACAAAGCAAATTGAATAAAGTGCAAAAGTAAAATGGAAAGTTGGTTAAAATGACATGATCTATCTGAATCATGAAAGAAAATGTGTGGGTTTTATGTCACTTTACTTTTTCACTACCTACTGCATAACCAGCCATACTGACAGAAAGCCACATACAGACACCATGACAAACACAAGCATGTGGGGTAGGTACATATAAACACCTATACACACCTACATATAGACATATACACACCTATACACACCTACATATAGACATCATATAAACACCTATACACACCTACATATAGACATCATATAAACACCTATACACACCTACATATAGACATCATATAAACACCTATACACACCTACATATAGACATCATATAAACACCTATACACACCTACATATAGACATCATATAAACACCTATACACACCTACATAGACATCATACAAACACCTATACACACCTACATATAGACATATAAACACCTATACACACCTACATATAGACATATAAACACCTATACACACCTACAGACATATAAACACCTATACACACCTACATATAGACATATAAACACCTATACACACCTACATATAGACATATAAACACCTATACACACCTACATATAGACATCATATAAACACCTATACACACCTACATATAGACATCATATAAACACCTATACACACCTACATATAGACATCATATAAACACCTATACACACCTACATATAGACATCATATAAACACCTATACACACCTACATATAGACATATAAACACCTATACACACCTACATATAGACATAAAACACCTATACACACCTACATATAGACATATAAACAGTTATACACACCTACAAGACATATAAACCCCTATTCACACCTAGATATAGACATATAAACCCCTATACACACCTACAGACATATAAACACCTATACACAGCACCTACATATAGACATATAAACACCTATACACACTTACATATAGACATATAAACACATATACACAGCACCTACATATAGACATATAAACCCTATACACACCTACATATAGACATATAAACACCTATACACACCTACATATAGACATATAAACACTTATACACACCTACATATAGACATATAAACACATATACACACCTACATATAGACATATAAACACCTATACACACCTACATATAGACATATAAACACTTATACACACCTACATATAGACATATAAACACCTATACACACCTACATATAGACATATAAACACTTATACACACCTACATATAGACATATAACACCTATACACACCTACATATAGACATAGAAACACTTATACACACCTACATACAGACATATAAACACATATACACACCTACATATAGACATATAAACACTTATACACACCTACATATAGACATATAAACACCTATACACACCTACAGACATATAAACACCTATACACACTTACATATAGACATATAAACACATATACACAGCACCTACATATAGACATATAAACACCTATACACACCTACATATAGACATATAAACACCTATACACACCTACATATAGACATATAAACACTTATACACACCTACATATAGACATATAAACATTTATACACACCTACATATAGACATATAAACACCTATACACACCTACATATAGACATATAAACACTTATACACACCTACATATAGACATATAAACACCTATACACACCTACATATAGACATATAAACACTTATACACACCTACATATAGACATATAAACACCTATACACACCTACATATAGACATAGAAACACTTATACACACCTACATACAGACATATAAACACATATACACACCTACATATAGACATATAAACACTTATACACACCTACATATGGACATATAAACACCTATACGCACCTACAGACATATAAACACCTATACACACTTACATATAGACATATTAACACCTATAAACACTTACATATAGACATATAAACACCTATACACACCTACATATAGACATATAAACACCTATACACACCTACATATAGACATATAAACACTTATACACACCTACATATAGACATATAAACACCTATACACACCTACATATAGACATATAAACACCTATACACACCTACATATAGACATATAAACACCTATACACACCTACATATAAACACCTATACACACCTACATATAGACATATAAACACTTATACACTCCTCCTACATATAGACATATAAACACCTATACACACCTACATATAGACATATAAACACCTATACACACATACATATAAACACCTATACACACCTACATATAGACATATAAACACTTATACACACCTACATATAGACATACAAACACCTATACACACCTACATATAGACATATAAACACCTATACACACCTACATATAAACACCTATACACACTTACATATAGACATATAAACACCTATACACACCTACATATAGACATATAAACACCTATACACACCTACATATAAACACCTATACACACCTACATATAGACATATAAACACCTATACACACTTACATATAGACATATAAACACCTATACACACCTACATATAGACATATAAACACCTATACACACCTACATATAGTCATATAAACACCTATACACACCTACATATAGACATATAAACACTTATACACACCTACATATAGACATATAAACACCTATACACACCTACATATAGACATCATATAAACACCTATACACACTTACATATAGACATATAAACACCTATACACACCTACATATAGACATCATATAAACACCTATACACACTTACATATAGACATATAAACACCTATACACACCTACATATAGACATATAAACACCTATACACACCTACATATAGACATATAAACACCTATACACACTTACATATAGACATATAAACACCTATACACACCTACATATAGACATATAAACACCTATACACACCTACATATAGACATAAAAACACCTATACACACTTACATATAGACATATAAACACCTATACACACTTACATATAGACATATAAACACCTATACACACCTACATATAAACACCTATACACACCTACATATAGACATATAAACACCTATACACACCTACATATAGACATATAAACACCTATACACACTTACATATAGACATATAAACACCTATACACACTTACATATAGACATATAAACACCTATACACACCTACATATAAACACCTATACACACCTACATATAGACATATAAACACCTATACACACCTACATATAGACATATAAACACCTATACACACTTACATATAGACATATAAACACCTATACACACCTACATATAGACATATAAACACCTATACACACCTACATATAGACATATAAACACCTATACACACCTACATATAGACATATAAACACCTATACACACTTACATATAGACATATAAACACCTATACACACACCTACATATAGACATATAAACACCTATACACACCTACATATAGACATATAAACACCTATACACACTTACATATAGACATATAAACACCTATACATACCTACATATAGACATATAAACACCTATACACACCTACATATAGACATATAAACACCTATACACACTTACATATAGACATATAAACACCTATACACACCTACATATAGACATATAAACACCTATACACACTTACATATAGACATATAAACACCTATACACACCTACATATAGACATATAAACACTTATACACACCTACATATGGACATATAAACACCTATACACACCTACATATAGACATCATATAAACACCTATACACACTTACATATAGACATATAAACACCTATACACACCTACATATAGACATCATATAAAACACCTATACACACTTACATATAGACATATAAACACCTATACACACCTACATATAGACATATAAACACCTATACACACCTACATATAGACATATAAACACCTATACACACTTACATATAGACATATAAACACCTATACACACCTACATATAGACATATAAACACCTATACACACCTACATATAGACATAAAAACACCTATACACACTTACATATAGACATATAAACACCTATACACACCTACATATAAACACCTATACACACCTACATATAGACATATAAACACCTATACACACCTACATATAGACATATAAACACCTATACACACTTACATATAGACATATAAACACCTATACACACCTACATATAGACATATAAACACCTATACACACCTACATATAGACATATAAACACCTATACACACTTACATATAGACATATAAACACCTATACACACACCTACATATAGACATATAAACACCTATACACACTTACATATAGACATATAAACACCTATACACACTTACATATAGACATATAAACACCTATACACACCTACATATAGACATATAAACACCTATACACACCTACATTAGACATATAAACACCTATACACACTTACATATAGACATATAAACACCTATACACACCTACATATAGACATATAAACACCTATACACACTTACATATAGACATATAAACATCTATACACAGTTCTTAAGTTCTTTAATATTTGATTAATTTTTTTCATAACTTTTGATAATATATAGTGTAAGAAGCACAACATGCGTTTACCCCCTCTAGACTAGCTGTGCCATGTGTTTATTTTCAGCCATTCTGTAAGTTCCTGCTATTTATTTCCATTTAATACAGAATCAAATACAAAATACTGACCGTAACCTAAACAGAAAACAGTAATATTAATATCCAGATACTTAGTAACTCACTCTCTACCAATGACATACTATATGCTTCTCCTCTTTTTCCTAGAACACTGCACCTACTCTGGGGAATGTCCTGCATTGCTGCTATACTGTTTACCACCACTAAACTCATTTAAAAGGACAGTCTACACCAGAATTTTTATTGTTTTAAAAGATAGATAATCCCTTTATTACCCATTTCCCAGTTTTGCATAACTAACACAGTTATAATAATATACTTCTAACCTCTGTGATTATCTTGTATCTAAGCCTCTGCAAACTGCCCCTTTTTCAGTTCTTTTGACAGACTTGCAGTCTAGCCAATCAGTGCCTGCTCCCAGATAACTTCTCGTGCACGAGCACAGTGTTATCTATATGAAATACGTGAACTAACTCCCTCTAGTGGTGAAAAACTGTTAAAATGCAATCTGAAAGAGGTGGGCTTCAAGGTCTAAGAAATTAGCATATGAACCTCCTAGGTTAAGCTTTCAACTAAGAATACCAAGAAACAAAGCAAAATTGGTGATAAAAGTAAATTGTAAAATTGTTTAAAATTACATGCTCTATCTGAATCATGAAAGTTTATTTTGGCCTAGACTGTCCCTTTAACAGCTTTGTGACACTCCGTCTAACTTTAGCACATCTTTCAAATAGTCTTTTTAATCTGGTTCACTCCCCTCAGTGCTAAAACTTCAGATTCTAAAATCTTCAGCACACGGCCTTTCTCCATCTTCATAAGTTTGTTTTATTCAGTGTCACAGGTTTATAACATACACTGAAACCCATTGTTTAGCACTGCAGAATATGGTGATTTAGAAAACATTGATAATAATTATACAGTCCATGTACCACAAGAGGGCGCAATGGTAACAATTTTACCACACATTAGAATGCAATACATTTCAAAGTACATTATTCACACAGCACAGACTGTAAAAACAACATTCACCACAAGAGGGCAGGCACATTTTGCTATACACGTACTGTATGCTTTAAAACACCAGCTACAGATAAAGTATTGTTTGTTTGTTTTTTTCACATCATGACATAGGCCAGGGCTGGCTAAAACAAATGCTCTGGTAGGGCAAATTACTAAAGAATTATTTAACGGTAGGAATGGATATTTTAACATTTTAAATCAACGTTTATTTCCTTAAACAGCAAATCACACACCAATGAGGAACTTCTGCTATTTACCAAAATTTTCCAAATTTGAATTTAAAATAAAAATATTTAAGGCAAATTTGGTTTGTGGCCATAGGTGCTTCTTACTCTTTTTTTCTAACTGACACCTTCATCAGGGCTGTCTCTTAGTAAAGAAGATGGCTCCCATTGCAATGACTGGTCTTATGCCAGTTATAGTTAGCTGCTTAGATAAAAGTAGCTTACAGTACCCTAATGGTAGCACACAAAGGGCAAGACTCCTCATATATGTTATGCCATGGGGATTTGTTTGCAATGATGCATTAATCTAACACCACAAGGCAAAAACACTCTCAGATTCTTTAATAACAGCTGGATTGGACTACCAGGAGAATTCCTGGTGGGCTGCAGTAGATGGGGCTGGAAAACTACTATTTAAAGGGGTCATTAAAGGATGCAATTGAGTTGTAGAATGCCTATATAACAACAATCTGGCAATTAAAAAAATATAAACTAATATAATATAATTCTGAAAACAAATATTGGGGGAAAGAGTAACACAGTAACCCCTTTGAGGAAAATGGGTGTGCACATTCTACTGGCTCAATGAAAAATACTGCTGGTCTTCATATTTTCTAGGCTGCTTTTTATTCCAGTCTGGCCCTGCTTCAATACCCAACATGCTGAATAATATCTGTAATTAACAGACTGGAGATGAATTTAAGGGGGTGGTTTATGGCAGATGACATAGGAACATAGAATTTGATAGTAGTTAAGTTCCAAAAAGGCCCATCAAGTCTACCCATGTCACGTTACTTTTTTTATTAGGATAGCCTTAGGCCACCTCCCAGGCATTTTTTGCATTCTTTTACAGTCTTTGTGTTTACCACATCAATTGGAAGTTGTTCCATGAATCCACCACCCTTTCGGTATAAAAAAAATGCTTCCTCGCAATTCTCCTTAATCTGCTACCCTCTATTTTAAGATTGTAACCCCTTGTTTCGGGATTGTTTTTTTGTGGAAAATGCTTTCAACTTAACACCATTCTTAACGCCAGGTCACGTCACCCTACACATGCTATTAATGCATACCTAACAGCCATATATGCGTATTAAAAGGAATTGTACTAAGTCAGACAAATATGAATATTATGCTAAAAAGTTAACAGAAAGGTTTGTATAAAGAGGGTACCAACAGAAAAAGTTGGATGAAACTAAGAAGTATGTAGATGGCCTGGATCATGGTGATTCTTTTTTGTAACATTATTAAGGATAATTCTAGAGACAGGAAACCTAATTTATCACTACATCCAGTAATGATATAAATCAGATTTGTGACATAATTCATAATTCTATTTCTCTTCTCAAGACAGATGATATATTGTCTAGCATAGTGGGAAGAAGGTTGTTGCTTTGTGTCTAGGAAGAACTCAAGACTCAGGGTAATCTGTTGTCACCTTCCATGTTAAACCGAAATGTCAGAAAGAAAATTGGTTGTCAAAGAAACCAGGGTTTCTATAAGTGTAGTAGTAGAAAATGTAAATCTTGCACTATGCAACTTAGGGTTCGGATTTGAAATCAGTGGTGTCAGCAAAAACTTACAAAATTAGACAACATATCGCATGTAATACAAATTTGTAATATATCTTTTGACCTGTAGGGGTGCTATAAACAATACGTAGGTTTAAACCACTAGACCCCTCAAAGATCGTTTCTTGGAACATTTGCAAGCAATAGATGATCCATTTATAAGAGAAAACAATGCAGATTTTAACATTTTAACATTCAAGGTATTCAACATGTCGCTAGAGACACCCCAGAGGGGGTGATAGGGAAGAAATAAGTACAGCAACATGAGGTATTTCATCTAGATTCTAGACTGCCTAAGGGACCTAATATCAGAGGGGTGGTGTTAAATTGTTTGTATAGCAAAGGAGTAATGGAAATAATCACACAGTTACTATACTTTCTAGTTAGTACAACCATAGATTTATTAGCATAATATGTGGATCTATAGATACATATTTATTTTGTATATAACGAATGTAATTCATACAATAGTAACTCTAGGTTCTTAAAAGGGACACTATAACCCAAAACATTTTCTTTCATGATTAAGGTAGAGAATATAATTTTAAAACAACATTCCAATTTACTTCTATTACCTAATTTGCTGTATTCTTAGATATACTTTATTGAAGAAATAGCAATGAAACAGCAGGGAACCAATCACAGGAGGCATCTATGTGCAGCTACCAATCAGCAGCTACTAAGCATATCTAGATATGCTTTTCAGCAAAGAATATCAAGAGAATGAAGCAAAATAGATAATATAAGTAAATTAGAAAGTTGTGTATAATTTGTATGGCTCTTTCTAAATCATGAAACAAAAATTGGGGTTTCATGGTCCCTTTAATACTATTTACAGTAAAATATTGATATGTAAGTTTGGGTCCTAGGTATTGCAAAGCTGTATTTCACAATGGGTATTGGTAGTTCCTAATTGAGTAGGAGGGCTGCCTTTCACTATTTAAAGGGTGTTCGGTAGTTGCTATAGTAAAGGTCATTGAGAAAGTACAGTATTTGCATACAAAACATGTTTAACCTGTTTTGTTTGTGTATGTACCTTTATTGTTTTCTGCAATGAACGGACTTTGATAATTTCATATTTGGCCACTGAGTGTTTAGTCAGGAGCAGGGTGCGGACCGTTGCTCTTGTTTTTGGATCCACTTTATTAAGTCCCTTTCATATATTTAAAGGTTTTTATCATGTCACCTTTTATCCCTCCTGTCCTCTAAGCTATACATATTTAGGTCACAGAGTCTTTCTTTGTGCGTTTTATATTTTAGACTGTGTATCATTTTTTTAATCAAGGTGGCAAGAGTCCACGAGCTGTTACGTATGGGATATACGTTCCTAACAGTAGGAGGCAAAGTTTCCCAAACCTTAAAGCCTATAAATACCCCTTCCACCTCACACATACCTCAGTTTTAAACTTTGCCTCCTTAGGAGGTGGTTAAAGCAGGTTTGATGTGCTTGTATTCTTCAGTGAAAGGTTGCTTCAGAGCATATTGATGCCGAGTTCCAATCAGAGTACAGTGCTTTGAGAGGGGAAGTGAAGGGAGTACTGCTTCATGTCACCATGTTTTCGTCTCATGAGAAATATTTTCATGAGATCTCCGTAAATTTGGTCATTAGGGATTCATCTTCTGCCTCCCTTTACAGATCAACATATACTCCTATTCCATTACCTTTGCTTATATGTTTTAGTACTGGTTTGGCTGTTTGCTTTCAGTGGGCGAGTGTCTGAAGGGTAAGTATATTTAAATATTTTTATATAAGACACAGCTATAGATTGGACACTTTTTAGAAAAGTTCTTCCTATGTGTGTATATATAGTATATATATATATACACATATACACACAAAGATTCCTGGGACAGGCACTAATTCCCCTCTATGCACATATAAATTAAATTTTTACATAAGGCTTTACAAACATAGTGATCTAAGGGGGCTTATAATATTAAAATGGCACAGTTATTATTTTAAACGTTCTACAGCCTTTTCTATATAATAAGAGGCTCCTAGAGCATCAGCTTCCACCTCAACGAGGCATACTGTAAACGGTTTTCTTTCGTGCACAACTTGTGCGCCGTGATGCAGCCGTTTAAGGAGTAGAACCAAATTGCACCGTTTTGTGCACATTTTCAAACAGAATTTTTTGCCACTTTTTTCACCTTAAAAAGAACCCACCTCACTTCATCTCACATCCTACATCGCAACAATAGGGCTATACTTGCATTGCTTAGTTTTATACTTAAATGAAAATCATGGGTTTATTCTTAGTATTTTCAGTCTTTGTTTGCAATCTTTTTAAAAGTCATTTTCTCATACCTCAAATGCTAGCTAATAAGGGGGTTATAATAGTGTTTTATTGCAAACTGTTTTGTTTGCCATAATGGAGCAGCATTGAACCTGTCCCTGAAGTTACCATTAGAACTGAGCTGGTTCAACACTTTTCTACCAAAGCTAAGTGTACTTATTGTAAAACAACTGAAGTAGCTTCTTCAGCACATTTATGTGGATCATGTTTAGATATTTTATCACGTACTGATTAATCTAATGATGTTTCTATGTGTACAAATGCACCTACGGTTCCTTCCTTACAGATGGATGCAGATGGCGTACCCCTAGCAATGGAAAAATGTCATTGAGTAGGCCCTGACTGCACTTCCGCCTTCAAATAAACAAAAAAGGTCAGCTCAGATTTTACCTTCTACTAATAATTGTATGTACAGACCAACCACATACTGAAGTATCTTCTAATGATAGGGATTCCTCTGATTCTGATTCTGAGGCTCCCTCATCAGATAATTCCTCAATTTTATTCAAAATTGAATACATTCATTCTCTTTTTAAAGGAAGTTTTAGTCTCTTTAGGTATTAAAGAAACTAGACCTTCTGATGATAAACTCTGTAATCATTTAAATTCAGTCTATAAGACTGTTGTCAATCTCCCTGAGATTTTCCCTATACCTGACACTATCTCTGATATGATTTCTAAAGAATGGTCTAAACCAGGTACCTCTTTTAACCCTTCTTCAATGTTTAAAAAATTGTATCCTCTACCTATTCCTAATTTAGACCTATGGGAAACAGTCCCCAAAGTGGATGGGGCCATTTCCACTCGAGCTAAAACATACTACTATTCCTTTGGAAGACTAGTTCTTCTTTTAAAGACCCTTTAGATAGAAAAGTTGAATCTTCTCTAAGAAGGGCTTCTTTAGATGCTGGATATATTCTTAAACCAGCCATATATTTTGCTTCCTCTACTTTCTGGTTATCCAGTCTTGATTAGCAGTTATCTTCTGACCCTGAATGTTCCAACATATTGAATTTACTTAATCATGCATATAATTTTATTTGCAATGCAGTATTTGATATAATGAAAATCAACATTAAGACTATGTCTTACGCTATTCTTACCAGAAGAGCTTTATTGCTTAAATCATGGAATGCCGATATGGTATCTAAGACAAGATTACTTTCTCTTTCATTACAGGGAAAGAATTTATTTGGATCTCAACTGGATTCTATTATTTCTACTATTACTGGAGGGAAGGGAATGTTCCTTCCTCAAGACAAAAACTCTAATGGGAAATTTAAGGCTCTCAGCCGTTTTTGTTACTTTCGTCAGAA
This sequence comes from Bombina bombina, assembly GCF_027579735.1. Classification (NCBI taxonomy): domain Eukaryota; kingdom Metazoa; phylum Chordata; class Amphibia; order Anura; family Bombinatoridae; genus Bombina; species Bombina bombina. The sequence continues at coordinate 48,762,790 of NC_069510.1, read as the reverse complement.
CAGAGAACAAAAAACTCCCACCACCCCTAAAACCCCTGGCTCAGCCTGCAGATCTTCTTCAAATTGGAACAAATACAAACAATGTAAGAAACCTAATCCAGCCCCTAAGACCTCATGAAGGTGCGGCTCCCAGTCCAGTAATTCTGGTAGGGGGCAGATTAAAACTTTTTAAAAAAAAAATTGGTTAAAATCTGTCCAAAAATCCATGGATTCAGAACATTATTTCTCAGGGATATCAAATTGGATTAAACATTTGACCTCCCATGGGGAGATTTTTTCTTACCTATATTCCAAAACATCCTATAAAGGCCAGAGCATTTCTAAAGTCTGTTTCAGACCTGGAGAATATGGGAGTAATTGTTCCCAGTACCTTTGAAGAGATTTGAATAAAAACCCATCCCTAGTTCTTGAACTAGGGATGTGTTTTTATTCAAATCTCTTCATTGTGCCGAAAAAAGGAAAATTCTTTCAGACCAATTCTGGAACTGAAAACTCAAAACAAGTTTTTAAGAATTCAAAGTTTCAAAATGGAAACTATTCAGAATATTCTGCCTTTTGTTCAGCAAGGTCACTTATTTACAAGTTGCTTACCTTCACATCACTATCCCCCCAGTTCATTATCAGTTTCTGAGATTCTCTTTTCTGGAAAAGCATTACCAGTTTGTTGTTCTTCCGTTTGGCCTAGCAACAGCTCCAAGAATATTTTCAATGGTTCTCGGTGCCCTTCTATCTGTAATCAGAGTGTATTGTGGTGTTTCCTTATTTGGACAATATCTTTTTACCAGCTCAACTTTTACCTTTAGCAGAATCTCACATAAATCAACTGTAGTTTCTTCAAAGGACATGGTTGGAGGATCAATTTACAATAGAGTTCCTTGATACCTCAAACCAAAGTAACCTTTTTAGTTTTACAGATAGATTTAATGTCCATGACTCTTTCCTAACAGAAAATAGACAATTAAAATTGGGCTCAGCTTGTCTAAACCTTCAGTCTCTTTGATTCCCTTCAGTGGCTATGTGTATGGAAGTACTAGGCCCTCATGATTGCAGCATTGGACAAGATTCCCTTTGCTCGTTTTCATATAAGACCTCTCCAAATGTGTTTGCTACGCCAATGGTGCAAGGACTATACTCAAATATCACAGCAGATATTCTTAGATCCCAATACGCACCTTTCTCTGACTTGGTGGTGAAATCACCACTCGATTCTTCATGTGGGCTTCCTTTGCTCCTCCTACCTGGTCTGTAATCACCACAGATGCAAGTCTTGCAGGTTGAGAAGCTGTCTGTGAGTCTCTGAGAGCACAAGGAGTTTGGAATCCTTGGGAGGCTGCGTTACCAACCAATATCTTGGAACTCTGTGCTCGCTTCAGGACCATTCAGGCTTGTCCTCTTTTGAAGATAGAGTCTTATCTTAATTTTCAGGACAGAAAATATTACAACAGTGGCCTATGTCAATGATCAAGGATGAACTTGAAGTTCCCTAGCAATTTAAAAGTATCTCAGATCCTTTGGGTGGAATCCAACTCGTGCCTCATCACTGCGATTCACATCCCAGAGGTAGACAACTGGGAGGCAGATCAGCTCGTCCAGTCCCTCATCCAGGAGAGTGGTCCTCTCCACCAAGATGTGTTCTATCTGATAAATTTGATGGGCCTCTCATTTAAACAAGAAACTTCCCAGGTACCTTTGCGAGGTCTAGGTATCCTCAGGCAGAGGTGTTGGATGCTCTAGCAGTTCCCTGGCTTTACCAGCCTGCTTATATCTTCCCTCCCTAGTCAAAATCAAATTGGAAAGGTAATTTTTTTATCCGTATAGCCCCCAGCATGACCTTACATGATTTGGTATGCGGATCTGGTCCGAATGTCCTGTTGACCGCCGTGGCCTCTTCCTCTAAGGCCAGGCCTTCTGTCTTAAGGTCCCTTTTTCATCCCGATCTAAAGTCTCTAAACTTAATGGCAAGGACATTGAAGGCTTAGTTATTAGTCATAGAGGATTCTCTGACTCTGTGATTAACACTATGATTCAGTCCGGCAAACTAGACTATAAAGATCTATCACAAAGTTTGGAAAACTTATATTTCATGGTGTTCTACACATGATTATTCCTGGCATTCTTTAAAGAATTCCTAGGATTCTTCTGTTTCTTAAGGTTGGTTTAGATGCCCTTTCTGTAATGTTTCAAAAGAAAATTGCTAATTTTCCTGATATTCATTGTTTTGTTCAGGCTCTAATCCAGATTAAACCTGTTATTACTCATATTTCTCTTACTTGGAGTCTTAACCTAGTATTGAAAGTGTTACAGGCTCCTCCCTTTGAATCTATACATACATTGGATATTAAACTACTTTCATGGAAAGTGTTGTTTCTTTTGGGTATCTCTTCTGCTAGAATAGTTTCTGAATGGTCTGCTCTCTCTTGTGAGTCTCCTTATCTAAATTTCCATCAGGATAAAGCTGTTTTGCGAACTACTTTTCAATTTTTACCTATAGTTGTTAACCCTCACAACACTAATAGGGAAATTACCGTTCTCTCCTTGTGTCCTAATCCAAAAATGCTGCTGAAAAAACTTTGCATTCTTTGGATGTTAGAGAATTGAAATATTATGTTGATGCTACTAAGGATTTCAGACTACTGATTGTAAGTTTGTTGTGTGGGACAGTGTCAAATGCTTTTGCTTAAGTCTAGATATGCAACTAACGGTTTCTCCCTGGTCTATTAATTTAGTTCCATGGTCAAAGAAATCAATTAGATTAGTCTGACATGATCTTCTAGCAGTGAAACCATGTAGTCTTTTGTCTTCTAAGTTGTTTGCCAAAGGTAAAGACACAAGTATTTCCTTTAAAAGAGTTTCCATTAATTTCCCTGCAATTGAGGTCAAAACTACCTTTTTTATGAAGAGGGACTGCATTGGATATTTTCCAGTCTTTTGGAACAACTCCTGTTAACAGTGACTGATTAAATAAATCAGCTAATGTAGTAGCTATAACGGATTGAAGTTCTCTTAGAGAACCCTTGGATGAATATATCTGGACACACAGACGTATTTATTTTTATTTTGATAAACCCTTGAAACCTCTTCCTCTGTAAAAAGAAAAGTACTGAATGTTCTTTCTGAATAACAAAAGAAATAAAATGGGTTTTATGTACCTTTAAGTTGATTCAGCAATACAAGGGTATAAGACATGAAATCCCCACTTAGAATTGGCCTGTTACCTACTTGTTCCAGTGGGGTGTACCCTCTACATTCTTTTGCATCAAATCACCTTTCTACAGATGCAAAAAACAAAGTGCACTTAGTTATCGATCATAACATAAACAAATTCCATTAACTTTAAACTTAAACCCCTTCCTGCTGATGCTCATTTATCTACAAGTTCTGATGTAAACGAATGAGTAAAAATTTAAATCATGTGATCTTTCATGCAATCACGTGATTTTGTTGATAGGAACGGGTCGGGGGGGGTGCCTATAATGCTAGGCTTGCCACCAGCCTGCATTTCCATATAGGATGCGGCTAAGGAAAGTGGAGGGCTGATTAAGCTAACAACAACTTAAGAGTTAACTTTTGGCTGAGCAGTTAGGTGTCTGTAGGTGTAATAGCTGGTGTGGCAGCTAGGGGTAGAAGTGTCAGAGGCTTTATAGTGACTGCAGGTAGGTTTTTGTTTTGCAGGTTGGAACAATGGAGAGGTCTCACCGTGCGTCCAAGGCAAGTAATTCCATGACGAACAAGAGGCTCCTGTGAGGCAGAAGAAGATACCTGTTACTAAGATGGGTGATGTTGTTCCTCCTCCTCCCTCTGTTCCTTCTGTAGTTCCTTTTGCTTTTGCTACTTATTCTTTGTTGGCTGCAACTACAGCAAGTTCTTCTTTCTCCCTGCTTACGCTATTTCTTTTTCTGCAGCTTCTTCTTCTGCCCCTTTATTCTCCTCTCCCTCCTCTGGTCTTCTGTTTCTTTTTCTTCTGTCTTCGCTACACCTTTGTTCTCCTCCTCTGCTTCTCACACCTCTGCCTGTCTTTATATCCTTTCCCTCCCCTCCTCTATTGTCCCTGTCCCCCCTCAGGTGCCTGCTCCTATTCCTCCCCCCATCAATTCTTCTTTAACAGGTGGTTCGTCTATGGGGGTTACGGGCCTCATCTTTAGTTCCTGTGACTGCTACTTCCAGTTCTGGTGTGGAGGCACCCAAGCATTTGCAAATTACACCTGCATCAGCTGTTTTAGTATCGGAGGATATGGCATCACAGACGCCCAGGCCTACGCCTTTGGTGGCAATCCTGGGTCCTTCAGGCGGTGCTGGTACTTCCGGACCTGATAGGTATTCCACAGGGGATTCGGATAGCTCATACTGGGTTTAGAGTCAAGGGGCAGTGTAAGTTGTTTAGGTATGTGAGAAGGTTGACATATGCAAAGGGTGTTAGTGTAGTCGGTTCTGTGCCCGTTGGCGCATCCGCTAGAGGGCTAGGCATAGCAGCGCAAGCAGGGAGCCATGCATGTTTTGCTAGGGCAAAGGGTGGCGGAGTACTTTGGATACTTATCCATGCATTAGACACTCTTTGCACGCACATCTGAAGCCTATAGTGGTGAGAAAGATTAAGGTAGGGAGATATGTAAAAATCTTCAAGCTCTCTAGAGAGTCTCATCACATTAAGGAGAGAGCCAAGAATGGGGAAGGTGACAAGAAAGCTAAGAGGCCTAAGTCAAATGAGGAGTGGATGAAATGCTTTAGAGTGTTAGCTTCATGCTCCCTAGATCCTCATCCACAACATGTGCTTAATGTGCTGAAATACATTGAGGTAATTGATGACATCCACGCAAGAGGTAGCTTAGTACATAGTAGATGTGGTTTGAAAAAAAGACCAAAGTCCATCGAGTTCAACCTATACAAATCTAATACTATACTTACAAAAAAAGCTCCAGTTGAGCTTAAATTAATCCTATTAAAAGGTGGACCATTTAACACAAACAATCATATCACTGAATTCTGTTTCTAGACAGAAATGTATTAAAACCATTTTTAAATGTATCTAAGGTATTGTCATTCCATTACCTCCTTTGGTAATGAGTTCCACAATTGTAATTGCTCTTACAATGATTAAATCTCCTTTCCGCCAGCCTTAAATTGTGACCTCTTGTCACAAACAATTTTCTTGGAATTAACAGAGCTTCTGCCATCTCTGTATATGGGCCTTGAATATATTATATAAAGTAATCATCACCTCTCAAGCACCTTTATTCTAGAGAAAATAGACCCAGTTTGGCTAGCCTCTCCTCATAGCTTAAATTCTCAATTCCCTTTATTAGACTTTGTGGCCCTTCTCTGAACTTTTTCTAGGTCTGCAATGTCTTTTTTTTTAGGTCGGTCCCCCAGAACTGCACTCCATACTCAAGGTGAGGTCTTACCAGGGATTTATATAGTGACAGAATTATGCTTTCCTCCCCTTGAATCAATGCCGCTTTTAATACAGGCTAGTATCTTATTAGCCTTAAAAGCTGCTGCCCCTGCATTGTGCACCCATCTTTAGCTTTCTTATCTATTACTACTCCCAAATCCCTTTCCACCTCTGTTTGGCTAAGTCTAGTCCCATTTAAATAATACATTGCCTGCTTATTTTTACTTGCATTTTCCTGTATGAAATCTAATTTCTTTCATGTAATTAGCAAGAGTCCATGAGCTAGTGACATATGGGATATACATTCCTACCAGGAGGGGCAAAGTTTCCCAAACCTCAAAAATGCCTATAAATACACCCCTCACCACACCCACCATTCAGTTTTACAAACTTTGCCTCCGATGGAGGTGGTGAAGTAAGTTTGTGCTAGATTCTACGTTGATATGCGCTCCGCAGCAAGTTGGAGCCCGGTTTTCCTCTCAGCGTGCAGTGAATGTCAGAGGGATGTGAGGAGAGTATTGCCTATTTGAATGCAGTGATCTCCTTCTAAGGGGTCTATTTCATAGGTTCTCTGTTATCGGTCGTAGAGATTCATCTCTTACCTCCCTTTTCAGATCGACGATATACTCTTATATATACCATTACCTCTGCTGATTCTCGTTTCAGTACTGGTTTGGCTATCTACTATATGTAGATGAGTGTCCTGGGGTAAGTAAGTCTATTTTCTGTGACACTCCTAGCTATGGTTGGGCACTTTGTTTATAAAGTTCTAAATATATGTATTCAAACATTTATTTGCCTTGGACTCAGAATGTTCAACTTTCCTTATTTTCAGACAGTCAGTTTCATATTTGGGATAATGCATTTAACATTTTTTCTTACCTTAAAATTTGACTTTTTTCCCTGTGGGCTGTTAGGGCTCGCGGGGGCTGAAAATGCTTCATTTTATTGCGTCATTCTTGGCGCGGACTTTTTTGGCGCAAAAATTCTATTTCCGTTTCCGGCGTCATACGTGTCGCCGGAAGTTGCGTCATTTTTTGACGTTATTTTGCGCCAAAAATGTCGGCGTTCCGGATGTGGCGTCATTTTTGGCGCCAAAAAGCATTTAGGCGCCAAATAATGTGGGCGTCTTATTTGGCGCGAAAAAATATGGGCGTCACTTTTGTCTCCACATTATTTAAGTCTCATTTTTTATTGCTTCTGGTTGCTAGAAGCTTGTTCTTTGGCATTTTTTCCCATTCCTGAAACTGTCATTTAAGGAATTTGATCAATTTTGCTTTATATATATGTTGTTTTTTCTCTTACATATTGCAAGATGTCTCACGTTGCATCTGAGTCAGAAGATACTACAGGAAAATCGCTGTCAAGTGCTGAATCTACCAAAGCTAAGTGTATCTGCTGTAAACTTTTGGTAGCTATTCCTCCAGCTGTTGTTTGTATTGATTGTCATGACAAACTTGTTAAAGCAGATAATATTTCCTTTAGTAAAGTACCATTGCCTGTTGCAGTTCCTTCAACATCTAAGGTGCAGAATGTTCCTGATAATATAAGAGATTTTGTTTCTGAATCCATAAAGAAGGCTATGTCTGTTATTTCTCCTTCTAGTAAACGTAAAAAATCTTTTAAAACTTCTCTCCCTACAGATGAATTTTTAACTGAACATCATCATTCTGATTCTGATGATTCCTCTGGTTCAGAGGATTCTGTCTCAGAGGTTGATGCTGATAAATCTTCATATTTATTTAAAATGGAATTTATTCGTTCTTTACTTAAAGAAGTCCTAATTGCTTTAGAAATAGAGGATTCTGGTCCTCTTGATGCTAAATCTAAACGTTTAAATAAGGTTTTTAATCTCCTGTAGTTATTCCAGAAGTTTTTCCTGTTCCTGATGCTATTTCTGCAGTAATTTCCAAAGAATGGGATAATTTGGGTAATTCATTTACTCCTTCTAAACGTTTTAAGCAATTATATCCTGTGCCGTCTGACAGATTAGAATTTTGGGACAAGATCCCTAAAGTTGATGGGGCTATTTCTACCCTTGCTAAACGTACTACTATTCCTACGTCAGATGGTACTTCGTTTAAGGATCCTCTAGATAGGAAAATTGAGTCCTTTCTAAGAAAAGCTTATCTGTGTTCAGGTAATCTTCTTAGACCTGCTATATCTTTGGCTGATGTTGCTGCGGCTTCAACTTTTTGGTTGGAAACCTTAGCGCAACAAGTAACACATCGTGATTCTCATGATATTATTATTCTTCTTCAACATGCTAATAATTTTATCTGTGATGCCATTTTTGATATTATCAGAGTTGATGTCAGGTTTATGTCTCTAGCTATTTTAGCTAGAAGAGCTTTATGGCTTAAAACTTGGAATGCTGATATGGCTTCTAAATCAACTTTACTTTCCATTTCTTTCCAGGGTAACAAATTATTTGGTTCTCAGTTGGATTCCATTATTCAACTGTTACTGGTGGGAAAGGAACTTTTTTACCACAGGATAAAAAATCTAAAGGTAAAAAACAGGGCTAATAATCGTTTTCGTTCCTTTCGTTTCAACAAAGAACAAAAGCCCTGATCCTTCATCCTCAGGAGCAGTTTCAGTTTGGAGACCATCTCCAGTTTGGAATAAATCCAAGCCAGCTAGAAAGGCAAAGCCTGCTTCTAAGTCCACATGAAGGTGCGGCCCTCATTCCAGCTCAGCTGGTAGGGGGCAGGTTACGTTTTTTCAAGAAATTTGGATCAATTCTGTTCACAATCTTTGGATTCAGAGCATTGTTTCAGAAGGGTACAGAATTGGTTTCAAGTTGAGACCCTCCTGCAAAGAGATTTTTTCTTTCCCGTGTCCCAGTAAATCCAGTAAAAGCTCAAGCATTTCTGAAATGTGTTTCAGATCTAGAGTTGACTGGAGTAATTATGCCAGTTCCAGTTCCGGAACAGGGGAGGGGGTTTTATTCAAATCTCTTCATTGTACCAAAGAAGGAGAATTCTTTCAGACCCAGTTCTGGATCTAAAAATATTGAATCGTTATGTAAGGATACCAACGTTCAAGATGGTAACTGTAAGGACTATCTTACCTTTTGTTCAGCAAGGGAATTATATGTCCACAATAGATTTACAGGATGCATATCTGCATATTCCGATTCATCCAGATCATTATCAGTTCCTGAGATTCTCGTTTCTGGACAAGCATTACCAGTTTGTGGCTCTGCCGTTTGGCCTAGCTTACAGCTCCAAGAATTTTTACAAAGGTTCTTGGTGCCCCTGCTGTCTGTAATCAGAGAACAGGGTATTGTGGTATTTCCTTATTTGGACGATATCTTGGTACTTGCTCAGTCTTTACATTTAGCAGAATCTCATACGAATCGGACTTGTGTTGTTTCTTCAAGATCATGGTTGGAGGATCAATTTACCAAAAAGTTCTTTGATTCCTCAGACAAGGGTAACCTTTCTGGGTTTCCAGATGGATTCAGCGTCCATGACTCTGTCTTTAACAGACAAGAGACGTCTAAAGTTGATTACAGCTTGTCGAAACCTTCAGTCACAATCATTCCCTTCGGTAGCCTTATGCATGGAAAATTCTAGGTCTTATGACTGCTGCATCGGACGCGATCCCCTTTGCCTCGTTTTCACATGCGACCTCTTCAGCTCTGTATGCTGAAGCAATGGTGCAAGGATTACACGAAGATATCTCAATTAATATCTTTAAAAACCGATTGTTCGACACTCTCTAACATGGTGGACAGATCACCATCGTTTAATTCAGGGGGCTTCTTTTGTGCTTCCGACCTGGACTGTAATTTCAACAGATGCAAGTCTCACAGGTTGGGGAGCTGTGTGGGGATCTCTGACGGCACAAGGAGTTTGGGAATCTCAGGAGGTGAGATTACCGATCAATATTTTGGAACTCCGTGCAATTTTCAGAGCTCTTCAGTTTTGGCCTCTTCTGAAGAGAGAATCGTTCATTTGTTTTCAGACAGACAATGTCACAACTGTGGCATACATCAATCATCAAGGAGGGACTCACAGTCCTCTGGCTATGAAAGAAGTATCTCGAATTTTGGTTTGGGCGGAATCCAGCTCCTGTCTAATCTCTGCGGTTCATATCCCAGGTGTAGACAATTGGGAAGCGGATTATCTCAGTCGCCAAACGTTGCATCGGGCGAATGGTCTCTTCACCCAGAGGTATTTCTTCAGATTGTTCAAATGTGGGAACTTCCAGAAATAGATCTGATGGCGTCCCATCTAAACAAGAAACTTCCCAGGTATCTGTCCAGATCCCGGGATCATCAGGCGGAGGCAGTGGATGCATTATCACTTCCTTGGAAGTATCATCCTGCCTATATCTTTCCGCCTCTAGTTCTTCTTCCAAGAGTAATCTCCAAGATTCTGAAGGAATGCTCGTTTGTTCTGCTGGTAGCTCCGGCATGGCCTCACAGGTTTTGGTATGCGGATCTTGTCCGGATGGCCTCTTGCCAACCGTGGACTCTTCCGTTAAGACCAGACCTTCTGTCACAAGGTCCTTTTTTCCATCAGGATCTGAAATCCTTAAATTTAAAGGTATGGAGATTGAACGCTTGATTCTTGGTCAAAGAGGTTTCTCTGACTCTGTGATTAATACTATGTTACAGGCTCGTAAATCTGTATCTCGAGAGATATATTATAGAGTCTGGAAGACTTATATTTCTTGGTGTCTTTCTCATCATTTTTCCTGGCATTCTTTTAGAATACCGAGAATTTTACAGTTCCTTCAGGATGGTTTAGATAAGGGTTTGTCCGCAAGTTCTTTGAAAGGACAAATCTCTGCTCTTTCTGTTCTTTTTCACAGAAAGATTGCTATTCTTCCTGATATTCATTGTTTTGTACAAGCTTTGGTTCGTATAAAACCTGTCATTAAGTCAATTTCTCCTCCTTGGAGTTTGAATTTGGTTCTGGGAGCTCTTCAAGCTCCTCCGTTTGAACCTATGCATTCATTGGACATTAAATTACTTTCTTGGAAAGTTTTGTTCCTTTTGGCCATCTCTTCTGCCAGAAGAGTTTCTGAATTATCTGCTCTTTCTTGTGAGTTTCCTTTTCTGATTTTTCATCAGGATAAGGCGGTGTTGCGAACTTCTTTTGAATTTTTACCTAAAGTTGTGAATTTCAACAACATTAGTAGAGAAATTGTGGTTCCTTCATTATGTCCTAATCCTAAGAATTCTAAGGAGAAATCGTTGCATTCTTTGGATGTTGTTAGAGCTTTGAAATATTATGTTGAAGCTACGAAATCTTTTCGTAAGACTTCTAGTCTATTTGTTATCTTTTCCGGTTCTAGAAAAGGCCAGAAAGCTTCTGCCATTTCTTTGGCATCTTGGTTGAAATCTTTAATTCATCTTGCTATGTTGAGATCGGGTAAAACTCCGCCTCAGAGGATTACAGCTCATTCTACTAGGTCAGTTTCTACTTCCTGGGCGTTTAGGAATGAAGCTTCGGTTGACCAGATCTGCAAGCAGCGATTTGGTCCTCTTTGCATACTTTTACTAAATTCTACCATTTTGATGTATTTTCTTCTTCTGAAGCAGTTTTGGTAGAAAAGTACTTCAGGCAGCGGTTTCAGTTTGAATCTTCTGCTTATGTTTTTCGTTAAACTTTATTTTGGGTGTGGATTATTTTCAGCAGGAATTGGCTGTCTTTATTTTATCCCTCCCTCTCTAGTGACTCTTGTGTGGAAAGATCCACTTCTTGGGTAGTCATTATCCCATACGTCACTAGCCTCATGGACTCTTGCTAATATGAAAGAAAACATAATTTATGTAAGAACTTACCTGATAAATTCATTTCTTTCATATTAGCAAGAGTCCATGAGGCCCGCCCTTTTTTTGTGGTGGTTATGATTTTGTATAAAGCACAATTATTCCAATTCCTTATTTTATATGCTTTCGCACTTTTTTATCACCCCACTTCTTGGCTATTCGTTAAACTGAATTGTGGGTGTGGTGAGGGGTGTATTTATAGGCATTTTGAGGTTTGGGAAACTTTGCCTCTCCTGGTAGGAATGTATATCCCATACGTCACTAGCTCATGGACTCTTGCTAATATGAAAGAAATGAATTTATCAGGTAAGTTCTTACATAAATTATGTTTTTCCTGCCCATCATGCTCTTACCTAATGACTTTACACAACTGTGTATCATCTGCAAAAATAGAGATGTTGCTATTTCACCCTTGCTCCAAGTCATTAATACAAATATTTAAAAGAACAGGGCCCAGTACCGATCCCTGGGGGACTCGACTGATTACCTTTGTCCAATCTGAGTATGATCCATTTAATACTACTCGTTGCTCCCTGTCTTTTATCCAGTTATTTATCCATGAGCTAACATTTTCAGCTATTCCCAGTCCCTTAATTCTGTACATTAATCTCTCATATGGCACTGTATCAAATGCCTTTGCAAAACCTAGTATATCCAATCAACTGATTCCCCTTTATCTATACTTTTACTTACTTCCTCATAGAATATAATTAGATTAGTTTGAAATTATCTATTTCTTATAAAACCATGCTGATTTGAACTCATGGCTTGGTGAGGGCACGGCTTGGCGGTAGTATGATGCAGATTTTAGGAGGAGGTTAGAATCAAATCCATTGCTCCATTTTGGAATGAAAGAGATAGATGTATGGTCTGGCTTGGAGTTATCAGACAGTTCTCTGGTGGCTCAGGCTAGGACAGTAGTGGCTGGGTGCAAGGTTGGCTGAATAGGAGATGAGGTGGTAGGGAGTATTGGGACTTCCAGGAAAAGCAGTGTGAGAGGAGTTCTCAGTGTCTTTTTTGGGAGGTCTGCATCTATTAGGGTGGGCCTTATGCAGGATCAAATTGTTCCAGGCGTAAGGATTGAGTTGGGGGGGCAACAGCAGTTTAGGCTTGCTTCTGTGGGAAAGTGTCCACAAACCCTTGTATCTTGGGGACATTTTTATTCTGCTTAGAGAATACACCGAGAGGAATGCGGCAGAGTTCCCTAGATTGAGGTTATCCTTTAACTTCCGCATACCTATTTGACATCCAGTTTTCCCTTATCAAGCAATGCACAGTCTAAAATTAGCATATGAGCTTCCCCAGCAGTTGAGGAAAAGCTTTCTAAGGAAGTGGCTCTGGGTAGGATGGCGGACCCCTTCTATTCCCTTCCATTAGGGAACTTGGTGGTATCTCCCCTGGGTGTAGTGCCTAAGAAAGACACTGGGAAGTTTAGACTGATACAGCACTTGTCTCACCGACTGGAGCTTAGTAAATGATGCTTTAGACAAAGCTGATATATCAGTGATGTAGCGAGAAGTAACCTAATCACCAAACAAGGGGGAGCGCTAAGCACTATAAAATCATAAATATCTATAAAGTGGACATAAAGAATAGATATACAATTCAAACATATAGAGATGATCCTAGTTGGTATGTATAAAATATGTACTATCCTTATTTAGAAAAAAATTGGAAAAAAAAATTGGAAAATACACATGAAAAAATAGATATAAAAGAAAAATACAAATAAAATTAAATGAGGAAAAAAGGAAATGTCCTTTTAGTGGTGTGGGCTATTTTCCAGTAGTGGCTGCCTCCTCCTCGCTGGATGGTCCAGGTGGAACTATAAAAAATCAAGAGAGACAGAGGGGCGCCTCATGTGTAGTATCGTCAAGTGGAATCACAGATAAAAATGACAATATAGCCAAATGAGTACTCACATACTCCAAAAGCACACCTATGTGCTGGTAGGGACAGGCTGCAGATTTGTAAGGGTGTGACAGCTCACCCGTTCAGTCACGCTCTCAATGCTGTGGTGCTGGGAATGGGGTGGAGACACAGAAAAAAGCACTGCATGTGCAGACCATTAAGAGTAAAAACAACAGTATAAGCTTAGTTGTTTAGATGGGTACTCACATACTCCAAGAGCACACCTATGTGCTGGTAGGAACCGGATACAGATTTAGACAGGTGTGGCAGCTCACCCAAATGGGCAATCTTTGTAGCAGGTACTGTTGTGGAACAGCAGGTACAGTGATCCAAAATAAACTACACCAAGTGTTAAAATGACACTTGTATATAGTTATAGGCAGTAGGTAGTTAGAGAAATCCACTCCAGAATAAAAAATACAGGAATTTATTAAAAACACAGGTTAAAAAACAACACACAAGTTTGGAAGTGGCTCTGGGTAGGATGGCGGACCCCTTCTATTCCCTTCCATTAGGGAACTTGGTGGTATCTCCCCTGGGTGTAGTGCCTAAGAAAGACACTGGGAAGTTTAGACTGATATAACACTTGTCTCACCGACTGGAGCTTTAGTAAATGATGCTTTAGACAAGGCTGATACATCAGTGATATATCAGTCTTTTGAGTCTGCCTTAACTCTGGTTCAGAGTCTAGGCCCAAGGGCGGAGATAGAGAAGATAGAAATAGAGCTGGTTTTTCGTCTTCTCCCCATTCTTCCAGAGAGTTTCTCTTTAATGGGTTGCAGTTTTTAAGTCTGGTATTAGGTGGACCGTTGCTTGCCAATAAGTTGGAAAATGTTCAGACACTATGCCCACAAACAGCTTTAATAACTTTCACATTGGTTTCACAAGGGGGCTGAAAAAGCCATAAAAAAGTATGAATTAACATGCAGGAATGGACAGAATTGCTTGAAAATGGCATGGGTCCCTATGACATCAGGTTATTGGTATTCAACTCAAGCATATCTGATCAGGCTGGGAGAATAGTTAAAACCTTTTTCAATTTTACTAGTCTAGAAAAAGAGATTAGTGAAATTACCATGAGACCTCTAGAGGGTCCATTGGAAATAGCAAAAAGAGATTAATTCTGGTGTGTGCTGCGCCAGCCACAGACCCAAATGGTTTGGGGGTCCCCAGCTCACATATAGAGGGTACATGATGCTCTCCCTAGAAAATGTCAGGAGTTTGTGAATCTGTTTGATCCAAACTTAGAGATGATTCTCATTAGAGCTGAGAAGTGGTGGACTCATAAGGCAATGTCAGTGGAGAACAATCTGAAAAATCACAGACAATAATCAGAGAGGGGTAACAGGAGAAATGTTTGGGGATATAAGAAATGTAAAGGATCAAATGCCGGAAACTGGAGAGACAGGAATTTAAATGGTGATATAAACAGAAGAGAAAATAAGAATATAAACTGGAAGTTGAGGACATGCCAGAGAAGCAATGAGGCCATCTTGTTATTTGGAACTCAAACAACAAATCAGGAGAATGAGAGAAGAAATTGAGTTTCTAAACAAACAGCTGACGGAGCTGGAGTGCTCAACTTAAAGCATTCATTTTTTTGTTTTAAGCATGTTTGTTTGCAGTGCATTTGTATCATGTAATGTGTACCTTTGGTTTTAATTAATATTATTAAGTTTTAAATATGCCAATATTTAGAATGCACAGTTAATTGTTGCATTATCTTTATAAAAACAAAATAGCAGATACCTTCATTGTGATTACTTTTGGGAGGCCACATGCAAGAAAATGTTATCTGAAGTCTTATCTTGCAGGAAGAAAAACAATGAAGACAGAAGGCTTTGCTCCTTTCCTTTCAGCTCTCCTTAATAACACATATTGTAGGTTGTTTTCCAGGTGTCGTCAGGAATGATCTAACCAAGAATCTATGATGGAGGAGTTGGACAAATGAAATAAGTATAAAATGTATCACAATGGAGATGTAAAATGGGGCATTAGGCCAAAATAATATATGGCATAAAGGGGTAAATAAATAATCATATAGGGCAAGCAACATAAGTTTAAGTAAGGGGGCGAGTGGGATGATGCAATGATAGAGGCACATCCCAACTTGAAGTTAATAGCTGTGAATGTGGTTTCTACTGCAGATGAAGTGTTGTAATGTGATGTATATATATGCCTGGTTTTAATCTCTTTTTCTTCCTTTGAGGGTCCTGGAAAAACCAAAGTGGTTCAAAGAGAGGCGATTGGTAAAGCAAGAGCAAGGACCAGATGCCTAAAGATGACAACAAAGAACTTCAGTGAACCTTTATAACGTTTGTTTCACAGGCACAATTTGAACTTTATTAATGAACGTTTTACTACACGCATACCCATCTAGTGTACCCACATTTAAACATGAAGTTTTTTTTTCCAGTTTTAAGAACATTGTATAAATGTTGCTAATGGAGTTTAGGAGGAGGTTAGAATCTAAATCCATTGCTCCATTTCAGAATGAAAGAGATGAATTTATGGAGTTATCGGACAGTTCTTTGGTGGCGCAGGCTAGGACAGCAGTGGCCGGGTCCAAGGTAGGCCGTTTAGGAGACTAGGTGGTAAGGAGTGTTGATACTTCCAGGATAAGCAGTGTCTTTTTCAGCACGTCTGCATCTTTTGCAGTGGACCTCATGCAGGATCAAATTGTTCCAGGGGTAGGGATTCAGTTGGGGGGTGACAGCAGTTTATACCAGCTTCTGCGGGAAAGGGCCCACACACCCCTGAATCTCAGGGAAATTTGTGGTCTGCTTAGAGAATATCCCAATTCCTTAGATTGGGTTATCCTTTAGCTTCTGCATACCTATTAGATGTCCAGTTTTACCTTCTTCTGCAATGCACAATCTAAAATCAGCTTATGAGCACCCCCGGGCAGTTAAGGTAAAGCTTTATAAGGAAGTGGCTCTGGGTAGGTTGGTGGGCCCCTTCTATTGCCTTCTGTTAGGGAACTTAGTGGTATCTCCCCTGGGTGTAGTGCCTAAGAAAGACCTTAGGAGGTTTAGGCTGATACAGCACTTGACTTACCCCGGCTGGAGCTTCAGTTAATGATGCTTTAGACATGGCTGATACATCAGTGTTGTATCATTCTTTTAAGTCTGCTTTGGCTCTGGTTCAGAGTTCAGGGGCCAAAGGGTGGAGATGGTGAAGGTGGACATAGAGTCAGCTTTTCGTCCTCCCCATTCATCCAGAGAGTTTCTCTTTAATAGGTTGCAGGCTTCAGGACCGGTATTACGTGGACCACTGCTTGTCAATTGGTTGCGCAATTTCATGTAGCTCACTATCTAGACGACTTTCTTTTCTTAGGTAGAGCTAGATCTGGCAGCAGGGAGTCATGGCCTAGGGGCTTATTTTGACAGTTTGTGGTGCGCAGCTTCCTGGCCTGCTGAGTGGGTTGGCACTGGCTTATTAAAGAATCTTACTTTACTCTAGCTCTTTCCTATTCTGCTGTCATTAGAGTTATGATGGGAGCGCTCATAGAATCGGGCAGTCAATTTTTTGTCTAACAATTTAAGTGTAATTCAATGCAATTAATTGACTTCTGCCCCCCCCCCCCCGCCACTGTGGTTAATGTCCTGCAACAATTGGTTTTGTTTTGCCTGCGCCACAACATAGTGTTTACAGCTAGGCATGTACCTGGGAAAAGCAATGTTATCGCTGATGCTCTGTCTAGGGGTCAGTGGGCCAGATTTAGAGAGGCAGCACCTGCCACCAATGAATGTCCTACTTATCTCTGGCAGGTGGTGAGTTCTGGGGAACTGGGTCAAGGCTACTTCAGGGGTCGCTGGTGTCCAAGACTTGTCAGTCCTACTGCAGGTATTAGGTTGAATGGGAATCATTTTTGTCTTCTTTAGATCTCTTGTGGAGGTCCCCAACAATATACCGTTTTTTGCAATAGATAGCCTGCTTAAATTAAGAAAACATTTTGCCTGGGGCAATTGGCTGTTCAGCTGCTATCTCTTTCTTTTCAAAGTTGTACGTGTGGAGAATGTTTCTAAATCCTTCCTGGCTAGGGCAGCAAAGGAGCGTATAGGCTAAAAGGGTTGAGAAAGGAGATTAGAGAGCCAGTCATGAGAATGTTATGGCATATGGTTGTGGCATTACCTGCTTTATGTAGTTCAGAGTATGAGAAGGTCCTCTTTGCTACTGCTTTTTCATTGGCATATTTTGCAGCGCTGCATGTTAGTGAGTCAGTAGCTGCATCACAAAGCTCAGCAGGGTCAGCGCTGCTAAGAGAGCATGTTAGGTTAGAGGGGGGTCCGTCTTGGTGCTGGTAGCAAGTTCTAAAACAGACCAATTAGGTAAGGGTAGATGGCTCAATTTCCTTTCGCAGGTAGAGCCATCTATTTGTCCGGTCAGTCTTTGCCTGCAATTTATGGCCATTAGACTTCAAGTAGGGGGCGAATTTCTGGAACACCAAGATGGGTTCTTCCTCTCTAGCCTTCAGTTCAGGGTATTTTGGCTAGGTTGTCATGAGCTTGGGGTGAAACCCTTCAGTGGTATATCCTCATTGATTTAGATTCTGAGCCACCACGGATGCAACTTTGTCAGGGTCATCTGAGGAGGAGATTAAGGCTTTGGGCAGGTGGTCTTCTGCCAGGTTTAAGAAATATATTAGGCCTTTGACACAAGGAGATGACTGATTTAGTGGAGTTAAGTTTGCCGGTTTTTACTTTTTGTTGAAGCCAGGGTTGATTTATTTTGTTGTCGCAGGTGTGCCTTAGTGCCAGAAGACAAGGATATTGGGACATTTTTATGTTTAGTGGGGTGTACTGCACACTGCAGAAAACGCAGGAGGCTTGCAGTTGGGAATGTGGCTGTCCAAGCTGTGCATTTGGTGGCTGGGGAAGCGAGGCATGAGATGGTTGGACTTACTGACTCAGGTTGCAGAGGCCAGTAGGAGGTGGGGGCGTCCCCACATGATGTTCACCTTGATGACAATGATGTTGGGACTGTGCCCATTGGGAATCTTGCCAGTATTATGTTATCTGATATCAGGTGGTTGTTAGCACAGTTTCCAGGAGTCAAATTAATATGGTTCAACATTAATGTGTGGAGACATATGGGTTCTCATAAGGAGGGCTTCAGGTTTAAAAGGAAGCTGAATAGAGATGTTGGAAGGGCTGTGCTGACAGCTGGTGGTGAGGTCATCATGCATCAGAGCATCTGGATTGATTGTCCTGGACTTTTCTGAGGTGACAAAGTGTACCTTTTAGATAGGGGTACAGACTTGTTTCTGGAAAGTTCCCTGGCTTCCCTTTATGTTTAGTGGTGACAATAGTCCCTTGTCCTCTTTTGGTGGTGGCCGCGGGGTGTGAAAAAAAGAGCAGGTGTAGCCTGGGAGGTGAAAGGCGGTGCCAGAATAAGGGCTTGACGGGCCTGGAGCTGAAGAATTTTGTGGGCCTATTTTCAAAATTTAATATAAACAATGATTTTGTAAAACGCAGTTAAACACTTACATTTATTTGTATTACGGATAAAACACAATATGTATATACTTATGTTCTCTTACCTAAAGAGAAGTTTTTAGTTTGTTTTTTTTTAGAAGGATGGACAATTCATATGGCAGCAGGCAGAGCAGGAAGCCAGAAATACACACACAGACACACAAAAGTAGGATACAATGCAGGGAGACAGGGATACATACACATATACAGACAGACACATAGAGGGATAGGCACAGACAAATACTTGCAGACACACCCCAAGAGAGACAGGGGGTAGAAAGAGAGAGAGAGAGAGAGAGAGAACTGACAGACAGAGTGAGAGAGAGACAGGGCACCAACACAGAGAGGAGAGAGACAGGGGACATAGAGAGGAGAGAGAGAGAGAGAGAGAGAGAGACAGGGGACAGAGAGAGAAGAGAGAGAGAGAGAGAGAGAGAGACAGGGGACAGAGAGAGGAGAGAGAGAGAGAGACAGGGGACAAACAGAGAGACAGGGGAAAGACAGAGAGAGGAGAGAGAGAGAGGGGGACAGACAGAGAGAGAGAAAAAAGAAAGAGAGAGAAAGAGAGACAGGACAGAGACAAACAGAGAGAGGAGAGAGAGTAGAAAGAGAGACATGAGACAGAGAGAGGAGAGAGAGATAGGGGACAGACAAATAGAGGAGGGAGAGAGACAGGGGACAGACCAAGAGACTGGCAGCAGAGAGAGACAGGGGACATAGAGAGAGAGAGGAGAGAGAGATAGAGGACAGAGAGAGAGATGAAAGAGAGACCAGGGACAGAGAGAAAGAGAGAGACAGACAGGGGACAGACAAAAAGAGGAGAGAGATAGACAGGGGACAGACGGAGAGAGGAAAGAGATGGGACAGACAGAGAGTGGACAGAGAGAGAGGAGAGACATATGGGGACAGACAGACAGAGTGATAGGGAAGAGAGAGAAAGACGAGAGAGACAGGGGACAGAGAGAGAGACAGGACAGAGAGAGGAGAGAGAGAGATAGGGGACAGACAAAGAGAGGAGAGAGACAGGGGACAGAGAGAGAGAGAGAGTAGTGAGAGAGAGAGGAGAGAAAGAGACAGGGGAGGGACAGAGAGAGGAGATAGACAAGGGACAGACAGAGAGAGGAGAGAGACAGGGGACAGACAGAAAGACAGGAGACATAGAGAGAGAGGAGAGAGAGAGAGAGAGACAGGGGACAGACAGAAAGACAGGGGACATAGATAGAGAGACAGGGGACATACAGAGAGAGAGAGAGGAGAGACAGGGGAGAGACAGAAAGACAAGAGACAAAGAGAGAGAGGAGAGAGAGAGACAGGGGACAGACAGAGAGAGAGACAGGGGACAGAGAGAGAGAGAGAGAGAGAGAGAGAGAGAGAGAGAGAGAGGAGAGATATAGGGGACAGACAAAGAGAGGAGATAGATAGAAGACAGAAGAAGAGAGGAGAGAGAGGCGGGACAGATGGAGAGAGAAGAGAGACGGGACAGACGGAGAGACAGTGGACCTAGAGAGAGGAGAGAGACAGGGGACACACCGAGAGAAGAGAGAGATAGAGGACAGACAGAGAGGGAAGAGAGAGAGAGCGACAGAGAGAGGAGAGAGAGACATGGGACAGACAGAGAGAGAGGAGAGAGAGACAGGGGACTGAGAAAGAGAGAGAGATACAGGGGGCAGACAGACAGAGTAGAGAGATAGGACAGAGAGAGGAGGGATAGAGAGAAGGGACAAGCGTAGTGACACAGTTGGCAGAGAGAGTCAGGGGACAAAGAGAGAGAGGGGGGCAGATAGACGGGGAGAGGAAAGAGAGACAGGAGACAGAGAGACAGTGGACAGAGAGAGACAGGGAACAGAGAGAAGTGAGAGAGACGGGACAGTGAGAGAGAGGGGACAGAGAGAGAAAGAGAGAGACAGGAAACAGACAGAGAGACGGGGACAGAGAGAGAGAGAGAGATAGGGGACAGACAAATAGAGGAGAGAGAGAGACAGGGGACAGACCAAGAGACTGGCAGCAGAGAGAGACAGGGGACATAGAGAGAGGAGAGAGAGATAGAGGACAGAGAGAGAGATGAAAGAGAGACCAGGGACAGAGAGAAAAAGAGAGACAGACAGGGGACAGACAAAAAGAGGAGAGAGATAGACAGGGGACAGACGGAGAGAGGAAAGAGACGGGACAGACAGAGAGTGGACAGAGAGAGAGGAGAGACATATGGGGACAGACAGACAGAGAGATAGGGAAGAGAGAGAAAGACGAGAGAGACAGGGGACAGAGAGAGAGACAGGACAGAGAGAGGAGAGAGAGAGATAGGGGACAGACAAAGAGAGGAGAGAGACGGGACAGAGAGAGAGAGAGTAGTGAGAGAGAGAGGAGAGAAAGAGACAGGGGAGGAACAGAGAGAGGAGATAGACAAGGGACAGACAGAGAGAGGAGAGGGACAGGGGACAGACAGAAAGACAGGAGACATAGAGAGAGAGGAGAGAGAGAGAGAGAGACAGGGGACATAGAGAGAGAGACAGGGGACATACAGAGAGAGAGAGAGAGGAGAGACAGGGGAGAGACAGAAAGACAAGAGACAAAGAGAGAGAGGAGAGAGAGAGACAGGGGACAGACAGAGAGACAGGGGACAGACAGAGAGAGAGACAGGGGACAGAGAGAGAGAGAGAGAGAGAGAGGAGAGATATAGGGGACAGACAAAGAGAGGAGATAGATAGAAGACAGAAGAAGAGAGGAGAGAGAGGCGGGACAGATGGAGAGAGAAGAGAGACGGGACAGACGGAGAGACAGTGGACAGAGAGAGAGAAGAGAGACAGGGGACACACCGAGAGAAGAGAGAGATAGGGGACAAACAGAAAGACAGGGGACATAGAGAGAGAGAGATAGGGGACAGATGAAGAGAGGAGATAGATAGAAGACAGAAGGAGAGAGAGGCGGGACAGATGGAGAGAGAAGAGAGACGGGACAGACGGAGAGACAGTGGACCTAGAGAGAGGAGAGAGACAGGGGACACACCGAGAGAAGAGAGAGATAGAGGACAGACAGAGAGGGAAGAGAGAGAGAGCGACAGAGAGAGGAGAGAGAGACATGGGACAGACAGAGAGAGAGGAGAGAGAGACAGGGGACTGAGAAAGAGAGAGAGATACAGGGGGCAGACAGACAGAGTAGAGAGATAGGACAGAGAGAGGAGGGATAGAGAGAAGGGACAAGCATAGCGACACAGTTGGCAGAGAGAGTCAGGGGACAAAGAGAGAGAGGGGGGCAGATAGACGGGGAGAGGAAAGAGAGACAGGAGACAGAGAGACAGTGGACAGAGAGAGACAGGGAACAGAGAGAAGTGAGAGAGACGGGACAGTGAGAGAGAGGGGACAGAGAGAGAAAGAGAGAGACAGGAAACAGACAGAGAGACGGGGACAGAGAGAGAGAGAGAGAGAGAGAGAGAGAGAGAGAGAGAGAGAGAGAGGAGAAAGACAAGGTATCAGAGAGAGAGATAGAGAGAGGGAGAGACAGGGGACGATCAGAGAGAGATGAGAGAGACAGGGGACAGAGAGAGAGATGAGAGAGAGACACAGGGGAGAGAGAGGGAGATGGGACAGAGAGAAGGAAGAGAGAGACAGAGGAGTGACAGGAGACAGAGAGAGGAGAGACGGGACAGTCAGAGAGGCAGGGGACAGAGAGAGAGATGGGATAGAGAGAGACAGGGGACAGAGAGAGAGAGAGGAGAGAAAGAGGCAGGGGACCGAGAGAGAGAGAGGAGAAGAGAGACAGACAGACAGGGACAGAGAGAGAGGGGACAGAGAGAGGAGAGGAGAGGGTGCAGAGGACAGTGATAACTTCTTTATTCTTAAAATACAAATGAATTTACATCAGACGTGCACAGATCTGTAGGTAAAACACACAAATTATACACATTCTACTCTTTCTGCCAATTTTAGAAAACATTTAAAAACACTTAATGAGCCAAAAAAATGCCTAAATAACAATCAATTGCCACAAAACTTTGCACAAGAAAACTTTATCACTGCTCACACCTATTCTAGAAGTTTCATGAGCTCTGGATTCCCACACTGCAAATAAATTTACAGAGGAGTGAGCACTGATTGGCTATAATGCAAGTCTGTCAAAAGAACTGAAATAAGGGGGCAGTTTGCAGAGGCTTAGATACAAGGTAATCACAGAGGTAAAATGTGTATTATTTTAACTGTGCTGGTTATGAAAAAAGTTGGAATGGGTAATTAAGGGATTATCTATCTTTTAAAACAACAAAAAATCTGGTGTTGACTGTCCCTTTAACTTATAAAAATTACCTGTAATATCACACAATTGCTAATAAATTGTCCATATTACAATATTCCAACCTCACACGTGTACAGAAAATTTCAGACCTTTAAGTGAAACACTTTTTTTTCCAATTCTAAAATGTTTAAGGCCAGATTTCATTAAAGCGATATTTGCATTCCAGTGCGTAATGCTAGCACACGCTAATTTGCGCTGGTATTACAAGTTTACTCTATATACACAAATTAGCACATAAATAAATATATATATATATTTATATTTACTGGGAACACACAGTTTCCATAGACCGCTATGTAAAGGCACTTTTCAGTACTTTCTTTTTTTTCTAACACTTTACTCCCACAAACTTTACCCCCAAAGTACTGCCTGGTGCAGTTATTTTATTAAAAAATAAAGATGCTGCCATAGGGAGCGCACTTCCATAGGCTCCTATGGGAGCCTCGTTCTGATGCTGTCAGAGACGGCATCAGAACATTGCGCAGCAAAGGGGGTAAGTAGCGCAGCAATGGGGAGCATTTTAAATATATATTGTATATGAATATATTATTATATATGTATGTGTTTATAGTACTTTATACACATATTAACACATAAATATATATTGTATATATTTATATTATATATTTATGTGTTTATAGTACTTTATACACATATTAACACATAAATATATATTGTATATGAATATATTATTATATATTTATGTGTTTATAGTACTTTATACACATATTAACACCTAAATATATATGTATATGAATATATTATTATATATTTATGTGTTTATAGTACTTTATACACATATTAACACATAAATATATATTGTATATGGATTTATTATATATGTATGTGTTTATAGTACTTTATACACATATTAACACATAAATATATATGTATATGAATATATTATTATATATTTATGTGTTTATAGTACTTTATACACATATTAACACATAAATATATATTGTATATGAATATATTATATATGTATGTGTTTATATTACTTTATACACATATTAACACATAAATATATATGTATATGAATGTATTATTATATATGTATGTGTTTATAGTACTTTATACACATATTAACACATAAATATATATTGTATATATTTATATTATATATTTATGTGTTTATAGTACTTTATACACATATTAACACATAAATATATATTGTATATGAATATATTATTATATATTTATGTGTTTATAGTACTTTATACACATATTAACACATAAATATATATGTATATGAATGTATTATTATATATGTATGTGTTTATAGTACTTAATACACATATTAACACATAAATATATATTGTATATTAATATATTATTATATATTTATGTGTTTATAGTACTTTATACACATATTAACACATAAATATATATGTATATGAATATATTATTATATATTTATGTGTTTATAGTACTTTATACACATATTAACACATAAATATATATTGTATATGAATATATTATATATGTATGTGTTTATATTACTTTATACACATATTAACACATAAATATATATGTATATGAATGTATTATTATATATGTATGTGTTTATAGTACTTTATACACATATTAACACATAAATATATATTGTATATGAATATATTATTATATATTTATGTGTTTATAGTACTTTATACACATATTAACACATAAATATATATGTATATGAATATATTATTATATATTTGTGTTTATAGTACTTTATACACATATTAACACATAAATATATATGTATATGAATATATTATTATATATTTATGTGTTTATAGTACTTTATACACATATTAACACATAAATATATATGTATATGAATATATTATTATATATGTATGTGTTTATAGTACTTTATACACATATTAACACATAAATACATATGTATATGATTATATTATTATATATTTATGTGTTTATACTGCTTTATACACATATTAACACATAAATATATAGGTATATGAATATATTATTATATATGTATGTGTTTATAGTGCTTTATACACATATTAACACATAAATATATATGTATATGAATATATTATTATATATTTGTGTTTATAGTGCTTAATACACATATTAACACATAAATATATATTGTATATGAATATATTATTTATATTTATGTGTTTATAGTACTTTATACACATATTAACACATAAATATATATGTATATGAATATATTATTATATATGTATGTGTTTATAGTACTTTATACACATATTAACACATAAATATATATTGTATATGAATATATTATTATATATTTATTTGTTTATAGTACTTTATACACATATTAACACATAAATACATATTGTATATGAATATATTATTATATATTTATGTGTTTATAGTACTTTATACACATATTAACACATAAATATATATGTATATGAATATATTATTATATATTTGTGTTTATAGTACTTTATACACATATTAACACATAAATATATATGTATATGAATATATTATTATATATTTGTGTTTATAGTACTTTATACACATATTAACACATAAATATATATGTATATGAATGTATTATTATATATGTATGTGTTTATAGTACATTATACACATATTAACACATAAATATATATTGTATATGAATATATTATTATATATTTGTGTTTATAGTACTTTATACACATATTAACACATAAATATATATGTATATGAATATATTATTATATATTTATGTGTTTATAGTACTTTATACACATATTAACACCTAAATATATATGTATATGAATATATTATTATATATGTATGTGTTTATAGTACTTTATACACATATTAACACATAAATATATATGTATATGAATATATTATTATATATTTATGTGTTTATACTGCTTTATACACATATTAACACATAAATATATATGTATATGAATATATTATTATATATGTATGTGTTTATAGTGCTTTATACACATATTAACACATAAATATATATGTATATGAATATATTATATATATATGTGTTTATAGTGCTTTATACACATATTAACACACAAATATATATTGTATATGAATATATTATTATATATTTATGTGTTTATAGTACTTTATACACATATTAACACATAAATATATATGTATATGAATATATTATATATGTATGTGTTTATAGTACTTTATACACATATTAACACATAAATATATATTGTATATGAATATATTATTATATATTTATGTGTTTATAGTACTTTATACACATATTAACACATAAATATATATTGTATATGAATATATTATTATATATTTATGTGTTTATAGTACTTTCTACACATATTAACACATAAATATATATGTATATGAATATATTATTATATATGTGTTTATAGTACTTTATACACATATTAACACATAAATATATGTATATGAATATATTATTATATATGTATGTGTTTATAGTACTTTATACACATATTAACACATAAATATATATGTATATGAATATATTATTATATATTTATGTGTTTATAGTACTTTATACACA
The DNA here is from genome assembly GCF_027579735.1 of Bombina bombina. Taxonomy (NCBI): domain Eukaryota; kingdom Metazoa; phylum Chordata; class Amphibia; order Anura; family Bombinatoridae; genus Bombina; species Bombina bombina. The sequence continues at coordinate 48,736,427 of NC_069510.1, read as the reverse complement.
TATTATCACATAAATATATATGTATATGAATATATTATTATATATGTATTATTATATATGTATGTGTTTATAGTACTTTATACGCATATTAACACATAAATATATATGTATATGATTATATTATTATATATTTATGTGTTTATAGTGCTTTATACACATATTAACACATAAATATATATGTATATGAATATATTATTATATATGTAAATGTGTTTATAGTGCTTTATACACATATTAACACATAAATATATATTGTATATGAATATATTATTATATATGTATGTGTTTATAGTACTTTATACACATATTAACACATAAATATATATTGTATATGAATATATTATTATATATGTATGTGTTTATAGTACTTTATACACATATTAACACATAAATATATATGTATATGAATATATTATTATATATTTATGTGTTTATAGTACTTTATACACATATTAACACATAAATATATATGTATATAGTCATATAGATATATATTTACATTGAGGTCTATGGGAACACACAGTTCCCATAGACCGCAATGTAAAAGCACTTTTCATTGCCGTTAATTTTTCTAACACCCCACTCCCACCAACTTTAAAGTCCAAAACTTGTAATGAATGGTTAATTATCGCGCGATAATTTAACGCTCCACTTGTAATCTAGCCCTAAACTTTTTAGAATTCAATTGGCAAAAAGTGAAATGTGAAGAGTGTTTTACCTAAATATCTGACATTGTCTGTGCAGGTTGGAATATTGGAATATGTACAATTTGGTGGCATTTGCGTGATATTAAAGGTCATTTCTGTACATTAAGCAAGCAGAAAAATGTGCTTAACGCTATTTATTTGCAGTGTGGGAATCTAAAACTCATGAAACTTTAGAATAGGTGTGGGCAGTGATGAATTTTTCTGTGCAAAGTTTTCTGGCAATTGATTGTTGTTTAGGCCTTTTTATGTCTCATTAAGCACTTTTTTACATTAAGCAAATTACATTAAACGTTTTAGAATTGTCAAAAAGAGTAAAATTTGTATAATTTTGAGTGTGTTTCACCTAAAGGTCTGTGCACATGTGTAAGTTTGGAATATTGTAATGTGATAAATTTGGTGGCCATTGAGTTATATTAAAGGTAATTTTTGTACTTTAAAGGGACAGTCTACCATAGAATTGTTGTTGTTTTAAAAGATAGATAATCCCTTTATTACCCATTCCCCAGTTTTGCATAACCAACACAGTTATATTAATACACTTTTTACCTCTGTGATTACCTTGTATCTAGGAACCTTCTTCCAGCCCCCTGATCACATGACTGTGACTGTTTATTATCTATTGTCTTAAATTTAGCATTGTATTGTGCTAAATCTTAATAACCGCCCGTGCCTGAACACAGTGTTATCTATATGGCCCACATGTACTTTCTGTCTCTTTGTGTTGAAAAGAGATTTAAAAAGCCTGTGATAAGAGGCAGCCCTCAAAGGCTTAGAAATTAGCATATGAGCCTACCTATGTTTAGTTTAAACTAAGAATACCAAGAGAAAAAAGAAAATTTGATGATAAAAGTAAATTGGAAAGTTCTATAAAATTAAAAGTCCAATCTGAATAATGAAAGATATTTTATACTAGACTGTCCTTTTAAGCAACATGAAACAAGTAAAAACATACGCTTAACGCAATTTATTTGCAGTGTGGGAATCCAAAACTCATGAAACTTCTAGAATAGGTGTGGGCAGTGAAAGACTTTGCTTGTGCAAAGTTTCATTGTAATTGATTGTTGTTTAGGCACATTTTTGCACATTAAGCAATTTCTACATTAAACGTTTTAGTAAGTCCCAAAATTAAGTTATTAATTGTTAAATAAATGCAACCACTGTCCCCGCCGGGGGGTTCTCCCATAACTGTTTTCTGAGTCTTTATTTTGGGAGTTGGTATAGGTGAGATGTACCAACTAGCAGGGAAAGTATAGAAAGTTTTACCCTTAGGAAAGTGGAGGGCTGATTAAGCACGCAGCAACTTAAGGGTTAACTTGTGGCGGGAGCAGCTAGGTGTGTGTAGGTGTAATAGCTGGTGTGACAGCTAGGGGGGGGAGTGACAGAGGCTTTATTAGTGACTGCAGCCAGAAAATAGGGTCACTAACCTGTTTTTGCCTTCCCTCCCAAATTATAGGTTTTCGGGTAGAAGTTCATGGAAGTTTCTGCGAAGATGGTGACAGTTGATCAGGGATGTCGGCAATAGTCTCACTCTGGCTGGGGGCCGAATATTCATGCCTTAATGGTGCTTTTAGGGAACCTTCAGGGAACCGTTGTCTTACTAGTGTGGGGGTCCCTCAACCCCTGTTTAGTATGGACACATGGCGTCATGGTGTCCTGTTGCGGCGGCAGCGGGGTGCGACAAAAAGAGCAGGCTTAGCCTGGGGGTTAATGAGAGGAGGGGGACAAGTAGAGCAAGGCAACGTTAGTCACTGGGGGCTAGCTTACGGTGGCTCACTGCTAGATCCCTCCTGATAGCCAACAAGCTGAAGGAATTCGGCGTTTCCATTCCTTTAGGGTGGTCGCACCCCTTACTTTGGGGTTGTAGGACAGTGGAAATCTTGCCGGCCAACGTTTAGTTATTTAGAGTTAACAATAAAAAAATGTATTATGTGTTAAATAAATGCAACCCCTGCCCGGAAAGGGGTTTTCACCCATAACTGGTGTCTGAGTCTTTATTTTCAGAGTTGTGTTTGGTAAAGGTGTATCACCTAGCAGGAAGGTATAGAAAATGTTACCCTTTTCAGGACAACCAAACGGCTAGGACGTTACATGCTGTCCTAACGGCGCTAAAGCCCAGCATGGAACGTCTAAACTTAATCCCTTCTTGTCTGGACTTATTTGTCTACATCAGAACAAAATTTAAATCATGCTATCGTTTGTGTGCGCACGTGATTGGGATCAGGTCATTGGGGAGTGCCTATAACACTAGGCACGCCCTTCAGCCTGCATTCCAACATGGGAAGCGACTAATGTTTCAGGACAGCTAAATGGGTAAGATGCTCCATGCTGTCCTAACACTGCTAAAACCCAACACAGCATGGAACATCTTACCCGTTTGGTTTCATGAAAGAAAAGCCCAGGATGTTCTGTTCCGTCCTAACGGCACTAAAGCCCAAGACGTTCCTGTGCTTTAGCGTTGTTAGGACTGCACTGACCAAACAGGTAAGTTATTCTGTGATGTCCTAATGACCCTAAAGCATAGGAAGTTCTGTGCCATCCTAACAACGCTTAAGCCCAGGACGTTCTGCGCTGTCCTAATTGCGCTAAAGCCCAGGATGTTCCGTTCTGTCCTAATTGCGCTAAAGCCCAGGACGGACTTGAGCTACGTTAGGACAGCATGGAATGTCCTGGGCTTTAGCGCCTTTGGGACGGAAAATCCTGGGCCTTAGTGCCATTAGGACGGCACAGAATGTCCTGGGTCTTATTACTTTATCTCTTTTTTCCCCCCACCTCCCCAACAACTTAAAGCTCTTCTTCAAAACATTTAAGTCTAATAGTATTTTTTTTATCATTAGGCTTAAATGTTTTGAAAAAGAGCTTGAAGTTGTTGGGGAGGTTGGGGGAAAAAAAGAGATAAACGAATATGTTCTGGGTCGTCCTAATGGGCGCTAAGGCCCAGGATGTTTCATGCCATCCTAATAGCACTAAGGCCTAGGATTTTCCATGCCATCCTAACGGCCCTAAGGCCCATGATGTTTTGTGTCATCCGAACAGCACTAAGGCTCAGGACATTGTGTGCCATCCTAACAGTGCTATAGCCAAGGACGTTCCATCTCAATAGCGCTAAGGCCCAGGGCATTCCGTGTGGTCCTAATGGCACTAAAACCCATCTTGGGTGTCACAGAAAGGACAGCATGGACCAAATGGGTAAGATGTTCATTGCTATCCTAATGGCCCTAAAGCCCAGGACGTTTCGTGCCGTCCTAATGGTGCTAAATCCTAGAATGCTCTGTGCAGTCTTAACAGTGTTAAAGCCCAGGATGTTCCCCTGACCCCAGGATGGGCTTTAGCACTGTTAAAATGGGGCAGAACTTCCTGGGCCTTAGCACTTTTAAGGTGGCACGGAATGTCCTGGGCCTTAGCACCTATTAAGACGGCATGGAATGTATTACTTTATCTCCTTTTTTTCCCAAGCTCACTAAGGCCCAGGACATTCAGAGCCGTCTTAATGGTGCTAAGGCCCAGGACGTTCTATCCCAATGAAGCTAAAGCCCAGGGCATTCCATTCCATCCAAACAGCACTAAAACCCATCCTGGGTGGCACGGAAGGACGGCACGGACCAAACGGGTAAGACGTTCTGTGCCGTCTTAATGGCCCTAAAGCCCAGGACGTTCCATGGCGTCCTAACAGCGCTAAAGCCCAGGACATTCTGTGCCTTCCTAACGGTGCTAAAGCCATTCCGTGCCCCCCAGGAGGGCTTTAGCACCATTAAGACGGCACAGAACATCTTGGGCTTTAGCACTAAGACAGCACGGAATGTCCTATGCTTTTGTGCCATTAGGATAGCACGGAACGTCCTGCACTTTAGCACCATTGGGATGGCACGGAAACTCCTGGGCTTTAGCGCCATTGGGACATCACGGAATGTCTTAGTGGCATTGGGATGGAACGTCCTGGTTTTTGGCGCCGTTGGCATGACACGGAAAGTCCTGGGCCTTAGTGCTGTAAGAACGGCACATATTACTTTATCTCTTTTTTTTCCCACCTACCCAGAAACTTCAAGCTTCTTCTTCAAAACTTAGTATTTTTTTTAAAGAGTTAAAAGTTTTGAAGAGGAACTTGAAGTTGCTGGGGAGGAGGGCAAAAAAAAAAAGAGAAAAAGTAATACATGCCATCCTAACGGCACTAAGGCCCAGGACGTACTGTCCCAACAGCGCTAAATCCCAGGACGTTCCATGCCATCCTGGGCGGCACGGAAAGTCCAAGGCTTTAGAACCATTAGGATGCGATGGAACATTATATTAGTGCTAGCTTAATGTAACATAATATTGCAGCTGGAATTTTTATTAAAAAAGAGGGTTTTTCAGACCCACCCTCTGTGCTCTACTGAGCGGTTCTGGTTTTCCCTCTGAGCGCATCTGGGCAGCTGTCTAGTCACAGCCCGGCCTGATCATGCCATTACATTCAATGTAGCTCGCTCCTGCTGTTAGACAGAGGGCAGGTCTGAAAAACCCTCTTTTTAATAAAAATTCCAGCGGCAATATTATGTTACATAAAGCTAGCACTAATATAATGTTATGTAATTCTGCACTATGTGCAGAATTATATAAAATTATTTTCTAGGTTTACTGCCCCTTTAACGCCGATGGGATGGCACATCCTGGGCCTTAGCGCCGTTAGAATTGCACATATTACTTTATCTCTCTTTTTTTCCACCTCCCCAGCAACTTCAACCTCTTCTTCAAAACCTATATAATTTTTTTTAAAGCGTTAAAAGTTTTGAAGAAGAGCTTGAAGTGTCTGTTGAGGTGGGGAAAAAAAGAGATAAAGTAATATCTGCTGCCCAAACGGCACTAAGGCCCAGGATGTTCCGTCCCAATGGCGCTAAGGCACAGGACGTTCCATCCGAATGGCGCTAAAGCCCAGGAAGTTCCCTGCCATCTCAACAGTACTAAAGCCAAGGGCGCTCCTTGCTGTCCAAACAGCACTAAAGCCCAGGACGTTCCGTGCCATCCAAACGGCACTAAAGCCCAAGACATTCTGGGACTTAGCGCCATTGGGACGGAACATCCTGGGCCTTAGCACCATTGGGGCGGAACGTCCTGGGTGTTAGCGCAGTTGGGATGGAACATCCTGGGCTTTAGCGCTGTTGGGACTGCATGTCCTGGGCCTTAGTGCCGTTAGGATGGCATGTATTACTTTATCTCTCTCTTTTTTTCCCCCACCTCCCCAGCAACTTCAAGCTCTTCAAAACTTTTAACTCTTTTAAAAAAAAAGTTTTGAAGAAGAGCTTGAAGTTGCTGGGGAGGTGGAAAAAAAAAGATAAATTAATATGTGTCGTTTTAACGGCACTAAGGCCCAGGACGTTCCGTCCCAACAGCACTAAGGCCCAGGATGTTCCGTCCCAATGGCGCTATGGCACATGATGTTCCATCCCAACCAAGATAAGGTCCCGGACGTTCTGTGCCGCCCAGTAGCGGGACAGAACATCCTGGGGCCTTATAGCAGTTGGGATGGAACGCCCTGGGGCCTTAGCACCGTTAGGACAGAAAGGTCTGGGTTTTAGTGCTTTTAGGATGGCATGTATTACTTTATCTCTCTATTTTTTTTCTCCACCTTCCCAGCAACTTCAAGCTCTTCTTCAAAATTTTAACTCTTAGAAAAAAAAAATACTAAAGTTTGAAGAAGAGCTTGAAGTTGCTGGGGATGTGGAGAAAAAAAAAAAGAGATATAAAGTAATATGTGCCGTCCTAACAGTGCTAAGGCCCCAGGGCGTTCCATCCCAACTGCACTAAGGCCCCAAGGCATTCTGTCCCGACGTCGTTAAGGCACAGGACATTCCATCCCAATGGCGCTAAGGCCAATAACATTCCGTCCCAGCGGCGGTAAGGCCCAGGACATGCAGTCCCAACGGTGCTAAGGCCCTGGACATTCCATTCCTGTGGCACTAAGACCCAGGACATCCTGGGCCTTATCGCCATTGGGATGGCACAGAACAGAACGTCCTGGGCCTTGGCGCCATTGGGGAGCAACACGTCCTGGGCCATGGCGTTGTTGGGACAACATGTCCTGGGCCATGGTGTAGTCAGGGCTATACGTACTGAGTCTTGGCATCTTTGGGGTGGCACATCCTGGGCCTTGGTCTCATCGAGGCTACATGTCCTGGGCCATGGCATCATCGGGGCGACACGTCCTGGGCCTTGGCGTTGGGGCAACACGTCCTGGCCCTTGGCCTCATTGTGGCGACAAGTCCTGGGCCTTAGTGCCTTTAGGACGGCACCTATTACTTTCCTTTTTTTTCCCACCTCCCCAGCAACTTCAAGCTCTTCAAAACTTTTAACTCTTTGAAAAAAAAAACCAACTAAGTTTTGAAGAAGAACTTGAAGTTGCTGGGGAGGTGGGGAAAAAGAGATAAAGTAATACATGCCTTCCTAAAGGTACTTCAGGCCCAGGACATTCCGTTCTAATGGCGTTAACGGTGCTAATGCCCAGGAAGTTCCTTCACAACGGCGCTAAGGCCCTAGGATGTTCATGCTGACTAAGGGCCAGGATGTTCCGTCCCAACTGCGCTAAGGCCCAGGACGTTCCGACCCAACGGCTCTAAGGCCCAGGATGTTCCATTCCAACGGTGCTAAGGCCCAGGATGTTCCGTCACAATGGCGCTAAGGTCCAGGACTTTCTGTGCTGCCCAGTGGCATGGAATGTCCTGGGCTTTAGCGCCGTTGGGACGACACGGAACATCCTGGGCTTTAGCGCCATTGGAGCAGCACTTCCAGGGCCTTGGCTTCCTTGGGGCGACATGTCCTGGGCCTTGGCGCCATTGGGATGAAATGTCCTGGGCCTTGGCGCCATTGGGATGAAATGTCCTGGGCCTTAGCGCCGTTGGGACGTAACTTCCTGGGCCTTGGCATCCTGGGCTTTAGTGCCGTTAGAATGGCGCGTATTACTTTATCTCTCCATTTTTCCCCCACCTCCCCAGCAACATTAACCTCTTCTTCAAAACTTTTAACTCTTTTAAAAAAAAAAAAAATGATAAGTTTTGAGGAAGAACTTGAAGTTGTTGGGGATGTAGAAAAAAAAAAGAATGATAAAGTAATATGTGCTGTCTTAACGGCAATAAGATCCAGGATGTGCTGTCCCAACGGTGCTAAGGCCCAGGAGGTGCCGTCCCAGTGGTGCAAAGGCCTAGCACGTTACATGTCGCCCACCGGCACAGAACGTACTGAGCCTTAGCGCCATTAGGATGGCATGGAACGTAACATCCTGGGCGTTTGAGCTCTTGAAATGGCATGTCCTGGGCCATAGTGCCATTAGGACGGCACTTCCTGGGCCTTAGTGCCGTTAGTACGGTACGTATTACTTTATCTCTCTATTTTTTCCCCCATCTCCCCAGCAACTTCAAGCTCTTCATCAAAACGTTTAACTCTTTTAAAAAAAACAAAAAAAAAATAAGTTTTAAAGAAGAGCTTAAAGTTGCTGTGGAGGTGGGGGAAAAAATGAGAGATAAAGTAAAACGTGCCATTCTAACGGCACTTAGGCCCAGGACGTTCCGTCCTAATGATGTTAAGGCCCAGGATGTTCCGTCCTAATGGCGTTAAGGCCCAGGACGTTCTGTCCTAATGGTGCTAATGCCCAGGACATTCAGTCTGAATGGCACTAAGACCCCAGGACATTCGTCCCAACAGCACTAAGGGCCAGGATGTTCCGTCCCAACGGCACTAAGACACAGGACGTTCTGACCCAGCGGCTCTAAGGCCCAGGATGTTCTGTCACAATGGCGCTAAGGCCCAGGACGTTCCATCTGAATGGCGTTAGGTCCAGGACGTTCTGTGCTGCCCAGTGGCACAGAACGTCCTGGACTTTAGCACCGTTGGGACAGCACAGAACATCCTGGGCTTTAGCACCATTGGAGCAGCACTTCCAGGTCCTTGGCTTCGTTGGGGTGACACGTCCTGGGCCTTGGCGCCATTGGAATGGAGCATCCTGGACCTTAGCGCCATTGGGACGTAACTTCCTGGGCCTTGGCGCCATTGGAATGGCATGTTCTGGGCCTTAGTGCCGTTAGGACGGCATGTCCTGGGCTTTAGTGCCGTTAGAATGGCACGTATTACTTTATCTCTCCATTTTTCCCCCCACCTCCCCAGCAACTTCAAGCTCTTCTTCAAAACTATTAACTCTTTGAAAAAAAAAAAAAATACTAAGTTTTGAAGAAGAACTTGAAGTTGCTGGGGATGTAGGGAAAAAAAAGAGAGATAAAGTAATATGTGCCATCCTAACGCCCAGGACGTGCCGTCCCAATGGCTTTAAGGCCCAGGACGTGCCATCCCAATGGCGCTAAGGCCCAGGACGTTCAGTCCCAATGGCGTTAAGGC
>NC_069510.1:48626619-48727168 GCF_027579735.1 Bombina bombina | reverse complement strand
AATGATTTACTCTGAGATCTCATGCTAGGGGTGGACCTGAGAGGTATAAACAATTACTTGCAAATAATTCCATGGATGACCTAAATTTCGACACAAACAAATAAATAAACAAAAAAAAAAAAAATAACTGCCAAGTAGGACTTAAAGGTCCAAAAGCAAAGCCTTATCTAAAAAACATGTATATTACATCATAACTCTCTACATAAAATGGATGACAGATAAAAAAAAAAAAAAAATTGCTACTTAAGCTTTAGGATTCGAGTAATTTAAAAAGCAAAAAGTCCAAAGGCCAAAGAAAGTACAAACTGTATCACAAAACCAGCGTAGTATAAAAAATAAATAAAAAAATAATGATCTTATGCACTTCAGCCCATCCTAGCAGTAGATCACTTATACTTGCAGAACATTCTTGCTATAGTCCTGATTTTTTCTACACTTGCAGAACATTCTTGCTATAGTCCTGATTTCTTCTATTTTCAATTAATTGTCTCCGCAATATGTTTAGTTAGTGCCCTTCTATGAAAGCTCTTTTGCAACCTTTTCTTTAACAATTCAAACCTTGCAACTTTATTTAAAAAATAGAATTAGAATTTTAAGGGAAAATTTTTTAAATAATATTAATTAATGATAGTACCCCGCTACATGCAGGTTGTTGAATGATGTAAATTTTACTTTTATATATATTAAGATACAGATTTCTACCTATGCAATGTAGGCAACTGCCTAGGTGTGACGTCCTGCTGATCACTACAAGATATCCCTACCTCATCTCACCTTACATTATGATTTTAGTACATTAGTATACTCAGTGTAGCCACCACAATCTGTTCTGTGAAATGTATAGGCTGTTCTTAAAATTACAGTCTATTTTACTGCTTAAAAAGATAGATAATAGAGATGTGCAGGGGGGGTGGGGAATTCATTTTGTACAAAATTTTTGTTCCAAATATTTGAGGAAATTAATTTCCACTAATATTTGTTTTGTGCATTATTCAGTTTTCGTTAAACATTTAAATTAATTTTTATATTTTTTCTTTTTCTTTAAACTTCATTGGTGCATTTATTCGGATATTTATTTTAGTTTACAAAAACGAAAATCTGATTTTCGCTACAAATGTACATTTGTCTGAAAACAAAAGCATATCCCTTTATTACCTATTCCCCAGTTTTGCATAACCAATACTGTTATATTAATATAATTTTTACCTCTGTGATTACCTTGTATCTAAGCCTCTGCAGACTGCCCCCTTATCCCAGTTCTTTTGACAGACCAATCTGTGCTGACTCATAAATAATCCAACAGGAGTGAGCTCAATGTTATCTTTATGACACACATGAACTAGCACTGTCTAGCTGTGAAAGACCTTTTCTCCTTTTTCAAATCACTCATGGCACCAGTCAGGATGCCCCTTATCCCCTCTACTTTTTGCTCTGGTGATGGAACCTTTGGCAGAGGCTATCCGAAGCTCCCCATTAATCGAGGGAGTTCATTTTCACAATGCAATCCAAAAGGTGGCATTATTTGCCGACAACCTGACAGTTTTTGTTTCCAATCCGTCTTCTTCTATTCCAGCGCAGTTTTCTTTATTGAATACATTTAGTTCTATTAGTTTCTATAAACTTAAAGGGACACTGAACCCAATTTTTTTCTTTTGTGATTCAGATAGAGCATGCAATTTTAAGCAACTTTCTAATTTACTCCTATTAAAAAAATGTCTTTGTTATCTTGCTATCTTTATTTGAAAAATAAGGCATCTAATTTCTGACATTATAACGTCAATATCAATTCACCTGGTCTTTAACTAAAATCAAACACCTAGGGGTGATCCTCTCTCATGACCTTTATACAATAATTCTGCTAACTTTCACCTGCTTTTACACAAATTTCGATGTTTGCCTTTTCGTACCTGAAAAGCAATTTCAATCTCTGTGCAATGCATTTACAAGGAGGCTGAAACGCCCCAGAGTTGCTATGAAAATGATTTATAACCCTATTTTAGCAGGGGGTGCAGCAATGTAGAATTTCTCTGCATATCATGAAACCTCTCGTTTGGCACACATTTTAGCATGGGCCTATACTACTCCTGTTAGTAAGTGGTCGATTTTAGAGCAATCTTCCATTTCTCTTGATATATCACTTTGAGACCGGTTATGGATTCATAAACACTCCAGGCAATCAGGTATATCTGATAATGTTATTATCAATTCCAATCTCAAATTCTGGGATAGGATTAGACACCTTCCAGGGGTATGACCACACCCTTCCCCAATACATTATGTTAAGGGTCTCCTAGCGACACTTCAAGGTTCACACCCTGACTTGTGGGCAGAGATTAGTGTAGAGACAATTAGAGACCTATTTCTTCAGGGCTCTATCTACTCTCTAGCACAATTCCAGACTACATTTACGACAACTCCCCCTACTTCGATTCGAACTTTATAGACTAGAGTTTTTTTAACCTTCTGGGGTTTTCTTACTTCTTCTCTTAAACAGGTGATGGACTGGAAAGACGTTGGATGACTGGTAACCCAATTATGAGAATACTCTCTCTCTGCTACAGAGATGTGATGCCTCCCTCCTATATTTTTTTTTTTTAAATCCTCATATTCGAAAATGGGAAACAGCATTTCACTTTGAAGCCCATATGGAAGCCTGGACAAAGGAAATTACCTTTACAAAACAGGCAATTCATTGTATAAAAGATTTTGAACTCTTTTTTAAAACTATTAACTCAATGGCATTTGACCCAACTTCGTCTCTTTCAAATTTCAAGAGTACATTCGCCACTGTGTTGGAGGGGATGTGGGAAGGTTGGTACACCCACACATATGTGCTGAGAATGCCCTAAAATTCAACAACTGTGAAACAGTGTGTTACGGATACCGGGCTGCAGGGGTTAAAGCTCCACCCCCCTTCTACCTCACACCCTCCTGTTTCTAAGCGGATTTGGGATTTTGAAAGCAACCGCAATCTCCCAGACCTTGGATTTACTTTATGGTTTACACATCGTCAGGAAAGAGCTGGTCCCTGACCGCCTAGCCGGGCCCCTGGAACTGCCGGTCTGCCCCATCGTCCTGTATCCCTGGTGTCCCTTACCCCAGGTCGCTTTAGTGGCCCATTGTCCCAGAGCTACACTCTTTTGGGGATTGGTACCACATGGGGAGGGCAAGAGGTGGGGTACTTGCCGGACGGGAGCTTCCTTGGGTACCTGGGTTTACGGACCCCCTCTACAACCCCCACTCCCCAGTGGCCTTCCCGGTGTAGCAGGAGGTCCCAGGTGCTGGAAGGATCCTTTGGCAGAGCTACCCAGTCGTGGTAGCCGGGTTCCGTCACATTGGTTGGCAGCGGTGGGATGCTTGCATCTACCTGGAACGTCCAAACCACCAACTGAAGACTTCTTTGGAGTCCAAAAGGAAACATTCAAAGATCTGCTGGAAGCTCGGGGGAAAACTGCTGGCCATAAGTCAAAGTGGCCATCATCAAGGAACTGATGGAGGGTGATCGGGCTAGAGAGCCAGGTAGTGAGGCCGGTAGCAACCAGAGCAGCGGACAGCCCAGCGAGGCCTAAACCCCAGAGACTACGATGTCGAACCTCCAGAGGGATATCCAGTGGCGGCTGGCCCTCTATGGGACTAACCCACCTGCAGAGATTATCGCACAGATGGTCACAGAAGCCATCCGGATTCACATGCTGAGCTGCAGAAATTAATGGGGGGAGCCGTGCCGGCTCCCCTAGAACCACCTCCCCGGCCAAGAAAGCTACCCCACGAGGCTTTTCGAGCCTTCAAAGACAGTGAGGAGATTGACAGCAACCTCCAACTTTTCAAGACACAGTGTGAGCTGCAGGGTGTCGCCTCTACCCACCGAGTAATCATCTTGCTTGGGAAGCTGTCCGGTCGAGCCCTGGATGCTTTTCACACTGTACCTCTAGGGGACAAGAAGAACTACGACCGAATGAAAGAGCGCTTCCTTGCCCGCTATGGGCTCACGCTGGAGACTCATCAGCTGAAGTTTCGAAGGCTAAAAAGACAAGAGGGGCAGCCATTCACTGAGTGGACCCACCGGTTCACCCGGTCCTTGGACCCCTGGTTTGCGGGCTGCCGTGTAACTTCCCTGGAAGAGGCTACCCAGCTCATTTTGTTAGAATATTTTTACAACAACTCCCGGCGGAGGTCCGGGACTTGACCAAGGATAAGGGGCCTGCAACAGCCGACCAGGCGGCCATCCTGGCTGATCAATACTTGGATGCCAGGCACCAGACCACCCCTGAGCCCCGACCGGTGACCCGCTCCGCTCCCACCTCTGCACGCCCTCCGGCACCTACTTGGTACCCCCAGAATCGTCCGCGCCTGTCCACCCATCAGGGCCCAGCTCATCACAGGGGTGCTACGAGTGCGGATAGACAGGCCACATGAGACGAGAGTGCCCAGAACGGATGCCACTACCTATACACCGAGGACCCCCCCAACTACACCGGCTGGGCTGAAGAAGTCAGGGTTCTGCATGAAGTGTACCCCGCAACTGGCAACAACCGCCGACACCATCGACAGGACATCTGGGTCAATGGGTAGGCAGCCCAGGGACACTGGTGCTCCAGTCACCATGGTCCAACCCCACCTGGCCCCCGCCTCCGGGCATTCAGGGAGGATACTTGCGGTTAGGGTGGCTGGGGGTGCCATACTGAGGATCCCCACAGTGCACCTGGATTGGGGTGTCGGCCCCCATGCTATATAAGTGGGGGTCATGAGCCACTTGCCTGCTGAGGTCTTACTGGTAAACGACCTCTACCACCTTGCCTCATTTGCCTCTGCCTTTGTGGGGGATAAAACCCAGGATGTTGCTGCAGTTACCACCCGCCAGCAAGCCAGATGCCAAGCCATCGCACCTGATCTGGGGACCCAGGTGAGACATTCTGCCCCAAACCCTACCTTACCCCAACCTTATGCCCTGACTACTACTTTGCCCTGAAGTTCCGCTCCAACTCCAACCCTACCCCCTGACCAACCCTCCTGGACATCCCCCTCCGACTTCGCCCAGGAGACCTTGAGCGACCCGACCTTAGCCCTTTACCGAGACCGAGAAGGTACTGACCCCCAGGGCCCTGGGGAGGAACATTTCCAGTGGGCGAGAGGGCTCCTGTTCCGGATCTCAAAGAGGAGAAAAGGGTCGGAGAATGGCCGGAAGATAAGGGGACCCCTACACCTAGTGAGAGCCCATTGGGAGGGGCCCACAGAAGAGGAAGGACCATCCATTGTGGAGTACTTCCTCCAACTTAGGGACCGACTGAAGGACCTCGCAGACAGGGTGCAAGAGAACCTTCAGGTTGCTCAAAGAAAACAGAAACTATGGTACGACCAAAATGCTTGTATTCGGATCTTGACAGTAGGGCAGAAGGTCCTAGCTCTAAAGCCTGTCAAAACAGACAAGCTACAGGCCTACAGGCAGGGACCCTACCGGGTGGTGGAACAGCGGAATGACACCACCTACCTGGTAGGCAAATGATCAGATGACCGAGTCCGCCGGAGCTTTCATGTGAACATGTTAAAGGCATACCTAGAAAGGACCCAGGATGTAGCCGCTATCTGTGGTCCAGCTGTGGAGGAATCTGAGAGTCTTCCGATGCCGGAGCTCCCTGGGCAAAATGAGACCCCCCCCAAGGAGTAGCCGACATACCCCTAGACGAGAGGTTAGAGACTAGACAGAGAGAGCAAGTCCGGTGACTCCTCACGGATCACAACCCCCTAGTATGGCTCAACAGAGTGTCTGGGGACAATGGACGATTGCTGCGGTGGAGTTTAGCCCTGCAGCCCTTTAACATTGACATTCAGTACAGGCCGGGAAAGAGCAATGGAAACACTGATGGACTTTCCCGGCAAACTGAAATGGAATAACTCCTCGGACAGCCCCAAGCCGACCCGTGTGTGGATCTAGCCTGGTCTGCCAAACTGAAGGGGGGAGCTGTCACGGCTACCGGGCTGCAGCGGTTAAACCTCCACCCCCCTACTACCTCACCCCCTCCTGTTTCTAAGCGGATTTGGGCTTTTGAGAGCAACCGCCTAATCCCTATCTGGCTGACTGGGCCCCTGGAATTGCTGGTCGGCCACATCATCCCACATTCTCAGTGTCCCTTAACCCAGGTACTCCAGCGACCCCTTGTCCCAGAGATCTGCTCTTTTGGGTATTGGTACCCAGTGGGGAGAGCAAGAGGTGGGGTGATTGCCAGAGGGGAGCTTCCTTGGGAACCAGGAGTTCCGGACCCCCCTCTACAACCCTCACTCTCCAGTGGCCTTCCCGGTGTACGTTTAATCACCCATAGCTCCGGCCCCCAGCCATGGATCGTGTCGTTTTTTTGGACTGTAGCAGCTGGGGACAGAGGGCTTCCCAACGACACCCTGGAAGTGCTTATCTTGATGAGATTGTGGATATAAACTGTGTGTTTTCCCAATAAAGATATACTTCTTGTTTCACCTGAATGCTAGTCTGTCTAGTAATTTGGGTGGGAACTGCTATAATCACTCTTCTCCGCTACATAGCGGCAGGTTCCAGATGCTGGAAGGATCCTTTGGCGGAGCTACCCAGTCCGGGTAGCCGGGTTCCGTCACACAGAATCTTTTTCTTATGTTCGAAATCAGGAGTTACTGGGTTTGTTCATCCCCAAGTGAGACCATTTCACTTTTTACCCAGTAAAATACCTCAACATGTTAGTTGTCTGTATATATACAGTATGTATGTATATATATATATATATATATATATACACACACATACACACATACGTATACATACATACACAGATATATTCATTCACTGTTTATGTTGGGAAAACCTAGAGACAATGCGGTGGGGGAGGACCCATTGCCAACCAGTGATAAGACCCTGAATCACAGTCAGTTGTTGGATTGTCATACTGGAGAAATGGTTTATTATTTTTATTTTGCTAAATCCATCATAGATCAAATCAGAAATATACCTAAATTAGATTTTCTTCCTCATTTGCCCCTCCCTTTACCTTTTTTTTTTTTCTTCTCACAGATTAAAGTAATGGTAAACACAATATTATAATAGGTTTATATAATCTTATTACCTCCAATAGCTAAACCACAACTGATTTTTTTGCTTTTACAACTTACTTTTTATTTTGTTTGCTAATCTTTTATTCCTTGCATCGCGGTCCCACCCGCTCTACACATGGGAGCCTGGCTGATTTGTAAACACTAATGATATACAGAGCATGGTGAAATAGTTGCGCTACAATGCGCATGCGTGACAGGCTTACTGATTGGAGGATGCAGAAACTTGGTCATTGTGCGACCGTGGGGGGCTGGAGGGGGCTCGCATCCGAGCGACTTCTAAGATTGTCTTTTGTAAGTTTTTTTACATTGACAAGTGTTAACAAAAATTGAAGTAAAGGTTTTATATATGAAAATGATCACATTTATAGAAAATGAACAACCAGAGTTTATCATCACTTTAAGTTATATTATATTTTATTTATTTAACTTCACTGCACCAACCTCTCTCTCTTTGTCCCCAAACAAAACATTTATCATATTATATGTTTTATGGTGTCTCTAATTATAGGATTAGTTAAGTTAAGTGAAGCAGGAAATACTTGGAAAGAGATAGAGGACAAATCAGTGTTCACTTTTTCCTTTCCCTTTTGTTATCCTCCCTTCATTCCTTTTCTCTCTGGTTAAACAAGTTATTCACACAACAAAGAAGTGTTATATTGTGACATATAATGTTTCTTCATAACTTGTAACTCTGAATCTTAATTATAGGTTTCAGATCATATTCATAAGATATTGTTGGACTTTAATATAAAAAGGGACTTTTTTCTTTCATGATTTAGATAGAGCATGCAATTTTAAAGTGAATGTAAATTTTGATGCTAAAGTGCCCGGTTTTTAAAAGTTCGATTAAAAACAGGGGTATTTTAATTCATCAAAATTAACATTTCACTCCTGTTGTGAAAAAAAAACCTTACCTTTTAATCTTGACAGCAGCTCCAGCTTCCTCCGGTCTCACAAGCCATTTCTGATGTTAGAAATGATGGATAGTTCATCCTCCAATCACGGCTTCTGCCCCGGGGGAATCAGTGTCTGATTCAACGCCGTGATTGGAGGAAGCCGGGTTCCTCATTTTAGACCCAGGAAGAGGCTTTGCGACGGGTGGAGGAAGCTGGAGCTGCTGTGAAGATTAAAAGGTAAGTTTTTTTTCACAACACGAGTTAAAGGTACATTTTGATGAATTAAAGTGCCCCTGTTTTTAATCGAATTTTTAAAAACCGAGCACTTTAGTATCAAAATTTACATTCACTTTAAGCAACTTTCTAATTTACTCCTCTCTAGGGTGCTGAACCAAAAATGGGCCGGCTCGTAAGCTTACATTCCTGTTTTTTCAAATAAAAATACCAAGAGAACGAAGAAAAAATGATAAATAGGAGTAAATTAGGAAGTTGCTTAAAATTATGAGAGAACAAAGTAAATTTGATAATAGAAGAAGATTGCAAAATTGTTTCCAATTGCATGCTCTGCCTTAATCACGACAGTTTAAAGGGACACTAAACCCACATTTTTTCTTTTGTGATTCAGATAGAGCATGAAATTTTAAGCAACTTTCTAATGTACTCCTATTATCATTTTTTCTTCATTCTCTTGGTATCTTTATTTGAAATGCAAGAATGTAAGTTTACATGCCGGCCCATTTTTGGTGAATAACCTGGGTTGTTCTTGCTAATTGGTGGATACATTTATCCACCAAAAAAAAAGTGCTGTCCAGAGTTCTAAACCCAAAAAAAAGCTTAGATGCATTCTTTTTCAAATAAAGATAGCAAGAGAACGAAAGAAAATTAATAATAGAAGTAAATTAGAAAGTTGCTTAAAATTGCATGCTCTATCTGAATCACACAAAAAAATGTGGGTTCAGTGTCCCTTTAATTTTAACTTTACTGTCCTTTTAATACAAGTTCTGGTTTCTCTTTAAAAGGGACAGTCAAGTCCAAAAAAATCTTCCGTGATTCAAATAGGGCATGTCATTTTAAACAACTTTCCAATTTACTTTTATCACCAATTTTGCTTTGTGCTCTTGTTAGTTGAAAGCTAAACCTAGGTAGGTTCATATGCTAATTTCTTAGACCTTGAAGGCCGCCTCTAATCTAAATGCATTTTGGCAGTTTTTCACCACTAGAGGGCGTTAGTTCATGTGTTTGATATAGATAGCATTGAGCTCATGCACGTGAATTTACCGAGGAGTGAGCACTGATTGGCTAAAATGCAAGTCTGTCAAAAGAACTGAGATAAGGGGGCAGTCTGGAGAGGCTTAGATACAGGGTAATCACGGAGGTAAAAAGTATATTAATATAACGTTGTTGGTTATGCAAAACTGGGGAATGGGTAATTAAGGGATTATCTATCTTTTAAACAACAAAAATTCTGGTATGAATTGTCCCTTTAAATTGGTTTGTATTGTTGAACTAGTCATAGATAACATCTACAGAAATGCAAAAGCTATTTATTTGTAAGGCAAATTACGTTCTCAGAATCCAGAGCACTTATGTATATGATAATATAAGTTTTCTTCTATATTAATGCTAAGAGTACTTTTGCCTCAGAAAATAATACACTATTATTAAAGGGATATGAAACTCCAAAATTGTCTTTTGTGATTCAGACAGAACATAACATTTTTAATAAGTTTCCAATTTATTTCTATTATCAAATTTGCTTTGTCCCCATGATATCCTGTTGAAGAGATACCTAGGTAGTCATCTTGCAAATGGATAACATTCCTGCAAAACTGCTGCCATATAATTCCCTAGACATGTGCATGCTGCTGAGCTTACGCCCCTGATTTTCAACCAAAGATACTAATAGAATGAACAAATTCTGATAATAGAAGTAAATTAGAAAGCTGTATAAAATTATATCTGAATCATGAAAGCAAAAATTGGGGTTTCATTTCCCTTTGAACACATAGGAGCAGATCACTAGCCTTTAGAAAGGTTTATCAAATAATGTATCTACAAAATTCCCCGTAGACTTTAAAGGGTGAATTTTTTTGAAAAATAATTAGATCATTTTTTTATAAAGAGTTTTGATCAAACACATGGTTAGTTATGAATTATTTTTTTTAATGGTTCTTTAAAAAAAAAAGAAACTATATATAAGAAAAGCACTCATGGGCACAAAAAAATATACTAAATTCATTTCCGATATTAGAGATAATTTTTTCATGTAACTTACGGAAGTTTTTCATTCTATCTGAAGCACTATGGATCCATGGTATGATATTTCTTGTACACAAAGTGTGTTGATATTTATTAAACTGTGATTTTATATATATATATATATATATATATATATATGTGTGTGTGTGTGTGTGTGTGTTTTATGGTATATTAGTAACTACTTATTAGTTCACTCCTTGCATTTAAAAGGTACAGTCAACACAAAATTTTTTATTGTTTAAAAAGATAGATAATCCCTTTATTACTCATTCCCCAGTTTTGCACAGAAAACACGGTTATATTAAAGGTAAGGTAAAGTTGAGCACATTACTTAACGCTATGTTTACTATTTAAAAAAAAATAACATGTTTCATTCATCATTCGAGTAATATTTCACATAATTACATATTTTTCTAACGTTGAACTATTGTTCCGACACCAATCTTTGTCCGCCCGACATTTTGGGAACTTTGATTGACAGTCGCTACCGATATTATAGACCAATCCGCTGTTTCCCCTTCAGGGGTTTATACCATCCATTCCGACGTCACTCGATGACTGAGCGCATGCGTCGGACTAAACCTACTTCCACCCGTGCTCGTTCGTGAGTCGCGCATGCTCAGTGTAAGTTCTGTAGCGATTGCTTTATTATCTTTCTGCCTGCGATCGACGGAACTCTTAGGCTCAATGAATCAATTGTTACAATCTCAACAATTTATCTGGCAGTGGGGGAAGTGGCGCATGCGCATAAGATCTATAGAGTCTGTGAACGCACATTGAGCTGACGTAAGCAGAGGGGTGAGACCGCTCGCTGAAATAACATATAGAAACACGGAAGTGGCATGGGGGAGGAGAATTGAATACAACGTTAGGAATTATAAACTTTGGATTTCAGGTAAACAACATAATATAACAAAAAACAAAGTTAGCCACTAGCTTATGGTTAATTAGTACTTTGATTATATGGATTCAATAGCCCTAAACTTTACCTTACCTTTAATACACTTTATCTCTGTGATTACCTTGTATCTAATCATCTTCTGACGGCCCCCCTGATCGCATGACTGTATCTATTTAAACCAATTAGTGCTGTGTTAGAATCTACGGGGTGTGAGCTTGATGCTATCTATATGGCTCACATGAACTAGCACTCCCCTGTTGTGAAAAGCTAATACAAAGCATGCGATCAAGGGGCTGTCTTTAGTGACTTAGAAACAGACAGAAATTTAGAGGCTTAAAGGTTATAAAGTTTATTAATATAACCATGTTTTTTGTGCAAAGCTGGGGAATGGTTAGTAAAGGCGTTATCTATCTTTTTAACCCTTTGAGTGCTAAGCACTTTCCCACCTGGGTGCTAAGATTATTTAATCTTTTTTTTAATTTTTTATGTTTTGAACAATTTTCAACTTTTTTTTAATTTTATTCAGACCCCCAAGACTTACACTGTTGGAAAGGTTAGGCCTTGGGGGTCTGTAGCTGCTTAGATGCCTGAGATACAGGCTTCTAAGCAGCATGCCCCCTGCTCCTATACTTAACATTGTTAAGTATAAATAAAGTTGCGCAGTGACGTCATCACGTTATTGCGCGTGACGTCACCAGACAAAACGGGAAGCCCCGGCGATGCCTGTCACTCTACAGGCACGATCGCCGGGGTAGGAGCGGGTGGGAGCCCCCAGAACTCCCTCAAGGTGGGAGAATGATAGGTGTCGTTAGCACCAGAGTGGGAAATTCTGCGACGACTCAGAGCGACGACTCAATTACATGCTCTGTCTGAATCGTGAAAAAAAAATTGGGTTCAGTATCCCTTAAATTGTTTAAGATCTTTAGATTTGGCTGATATGTTAAAGCAACACAACAGAAATGCCTTGCAATGAAAATGACCTTTAAAGGGATATAAAACACAACAATTTTCAACAAAAGATACCAAGAGAATGATGAAAAATTGATAATAGGAGTAAATTAGAAAGTTGTTTAAAATTGCATGCTCTGTCTGAATCATGAAAGAAACTGTTTTGGTTTTATATCACTTTAACCCCTTATTAAACATTTTGTCTATACCAGATGACCTGTTTCTCTGATATATATACTCTCTAATAGCAGGACTGTCAATAAAATATCAAATAAATAAAAAAACAAAAACAAGGAACCTTTGTCACAAATGTGTAACACAGATCAACCACAAATTGCACAGTACAGCTCAGCTCAACAACAGAGCATAGCAAGTAACAAGATAGGAGAGAGGAAGTGCGAAATTACTCAACAGCAGAATGCAGATGTTCTAAAATCCAACCAGCCAAGGAACATATTACTGCAAGATCGTGCATAAACCATGATTGGTAAAAAAATAAAAGGTAACGTTTAAATGTTGCATAATAAGGCAGTATCAGGAAAAGAGTAATCAGTATATGATGTCATAATGAGCGATAGGTGAATTTAAAGGGATATTATATGATTGTGATATAAAATTCTTAATTATGTGTAGTTAAAAAAAAAACTTTGCAATATACTTTCAGTATTTATTTTGTCCCCTTTTACTGTAATTTAACTATGAAAATTGTTGGTTTTCTCGATTTATCAAGCCCTTCTACCCACTATGACTGCAGGTTCACACAACTCAGGATTGATCAAGCAGTGGTCATTCGACCGCTGCTTCCCTGTCCAGTTCTCCACCTCTTAGGTGGAGAAATTCAATCTCGGAGGTCTCGTTCGACTGGGGAGATTGACAGATCCTGCCCACGCATGATTGGCTGTGTGTGGGGAGGGGGCGGGGTTGCACGCAAGCACCAAGGAGCACATGTGTGCAATGTTAAATTGTGCCTGTCAGAGGAGAGGTCAGGTGGAGAAGGGCGAATACAGGGTTGGGGGGGGGGGGGCATGCCCACCCAAATGGAATGCTGTGCCCCCTCAAAAAATATTGATATGATCATACGCTTTAAAAATAATAAATACAATAATGAATTGTTATGTAATGCTGTATGCTGGGGGCGGAGTTAGCCACCAAACTGTGAGGTCGCATCACGCATCTGCAAGGAGCTCCGTGTTTTAACCTCTTATTTGGAATTGGAAGTTAATTAGAGACTTTTTGGACTTGTCTTTAACCCTATTAATTTTACCTAACTATCGTGAGTTACTCATTTTTTTAAACAATAGACCATGATAAGAATATGATTGTACCATATAAATATAAGTCTAAGATCACAGTGCACTTTGAGGCGTCAATAGAGGCTGGTAGCCATTTATAGACATATTTATACGATACAATCATAGGTTCACAGTACATAGGTTGTATTAAGTAGCCTGATATCCGTTAGTTATTGAGAAACAGGTATAGCTAAATCTAATCTACAAAATGACCAGTACCTGAAAACCTAGTATCCTTATTGCTATTGCAAAAAAAGGGTTAATTGCATTGGGGGGTTTGGGGTTCATGGCTGTTTAGGGGACATGATTGAGATTTGAGAATGAGTTTAAGGGTTTTGGATCATGGTGATTAAGGGGTGATTTGTATTTAAGGAGCTATTGCACTGGGGGTTTTAATGGCTCTGTTTTAGTGCACTGCATAGGATTTAGACTTCATTCTTTTATCTAGTGATTTAGCGCATATTCTCCAAATATTAATAGTGGGGGATAAGCCAGCCAGAAGCTAAACCTTCCTGCAGAATATGTAGGTCTGCTCTTATTTTGACTCTCATACATGCTTTGTAAATGCGTGCCCCCTCGTGAAAAAAAAAATGCTCCCCCATTTAATTTGTTCTGGAGCAGACCCTGGACGAATATGTACTCCCCTGTCCGTCCATGAATGATAAATGCAGCCCTAAGTAGTGGGTACCGCCATGTTTGAACTAAAAGAAATATGAAAGCCCCAAAAAAATATTTTGTGATTCAGACAGAGCATAACGTTTTAAAAAAAAGTTTTTAATTTATTTCTGTTTTCAAATTTGTACCATGATATTCTGTGTTGAAGAGATACTTAGGTAGGTGTCTGCAAAACTACTTTGCAGGAAACAGTGCTGCCATCTAGTGCTCTTGCAAATGGATAACTCTTGCAAAAACTGCTGCCATATAGTGCTGTAGAAATGAGCTGACTCTTAGGCATAAGTCCCTGCTTTTCAACAAAAGATACCAAGAGAACAAAGGAAAAATGATAATAGAACTAACTTAGAAAGCAAGATCATGTG
This sequence comes from Bombina bombina, assembly GCF_027579735.1. Classification (NCBI taxonomy): domain Eukaryota; kingdom Metazoa; phylum Chordata; class Amphibia; order Anura; family Bombinatoridae; genus Bombina; species Bombina bombina. Next base: position 48,712,761 of record NC_069510.1, on the reverse strand, counting down.
AGAAGCTCCTGAATCATTCTTATAGACCGTTACTATAACCAGTGGGCAGTCTCTGACAAAGTAGGGAGCACCCCTACGAAACGCGTTAGGCCACACCCACCATCTACGCGTCACTTACCTACAGCTGATCTACTAGCCGGCTGCACTTTATCGAGCGGCTGTGAGGTGTTTGTGGCGATATACACTACAGAATACTTTACTAACTGCTATTGCTTATGGGACACTGTGACTCAGCATCACGTTGGAGTTTCTCAGCTGGATCGATAGAACTTTGGGATCCTTGAAGACACCTCTGGGACTCTACGGTAGAGCTGTGAGATTCTCACATGTGTACCTATTTATGCTTTTATCATACCTCATAACTGTTTGAGGTTATTATGTGTGAGTGTGTATTTGTTTTTCTGTAATTACATTTTCAACCAAGTTTTTACTTACTACGCTTAGAGGAGTGTGCGCCCCTGTTCCTCCCTTTCTTTCTCTTCAGTTTGATCCGGTCCCCAGTGCCGTGTATTGGAGGGGCTGCCACTACCCAGCGTTTACATAATCCTTTATAAGACAATCCTTTATTGGATAGATACATCCCTCGGATCTGCACACATATCCTTTTTATTTGTGTTATATTTGTAAAATTGTATTCATTTTAACACTTTATATAGTATGATGATGATTATTATGATTAATATGGTATTATAGGGCGCTCCTTATTGTGTATTTTTAACTTAGAAAGTTGTTGAAAATTGCATGCTCTATCTGAATCACAAAATAAACATTTTGGGTTTCATATCCCTTTAAGACAGGGACAGATATAAAACAGGCAGTAAAAAAGACTGTCCAAAGAAGGCTGTGTGGAACAAACAGAGAAAAATAGTTCAAACATGTCGGCGGCCATTACTTTATAGAAACTAAACCTTTACACTTATATCTAATGAACTAATACAATTGTAAAACTTCATCTACATATTATTCTAAGGCTAATCTTTGCTTTGAATTCATCAATATGTCTAGTGTGTATTTACTGTCTAACATCCCTTTAAAGGGACAGTAAGATCAAACTTTTGTGGTTCAGATACAGCATGCAAGTTTAAATAAAAAAAAAATGTTCCAATTTACTTTTATTATCTAATTTGCTTTTTTTCCCTTTTGTCATTGGCTCACACAATGTGTTCAGTTGCTCCTCCAACAAAGGATACCAAAAGAATGAAGCAAATCTGATAATAAAAGTAAATTGGAAAGTGGTTTCAAATCGTACATTCTGAATGATGAAAGAAAAATAGTGGGTTTCATGTCCCTTTAACAATGAAAATATAAAGATCTAAGCACAAAAGTACATAGGTGTGGCAATTCCTGCATTCAGGTTTAAATTGTGCTCTAATAAGTACCTATTAAATTATACTTAGCGAAAGCTCTTTTCTTTTTAAAGATGAAAGCACAATATGATTGTAAGTTATATGACTCTTTAAAGGGACAGAAGAGTAAACCCACACGTTGTATGATTATTTTAAATAGACATTCTAAAGCCACCATAACATGCTCAAATACACTGCAGTCTGTTATTATTATAGCACTGCTACCCCCTGATATTTATGTGTTTAACCCTTGCAAATAGGTGAAACACATAGCTAAAGTCATGCTAGTGAGTCGCAGCTCCTAAACAGGAGATGGATAGCAATTGGTAGCAACATGAGTATAGTGTTTGTAATTGGCTCACCCACTGAGTGCTGCTATGGAGCTGGAATGTGTTGCTGCTCCCATGGAGGTCTTTAGCTATGTGTTTAACACATAGCAGTTTCACTAAATACTTTCAACCAATCAGGTAGCTGGGCAGCTGTATGCCATGAATTGTTTTCAATTAAAGGGACATTTAACAGTAAATAAATGCAATATATAATTATATATTCAAAAACAAAGATTAACCTGAGAATATGTTGTTGTAATTTTATTAAATGATATTAGATTTTTACATATTGAAGATATAAGTGTAAAGGTTTACTTTTTATAAAGTGATGTGCATTGCCATGTTGAAATCTAAGTTTTCCCTCATCTATCTCTTCTGCTGAGGACAATTATGGACAGATATAAAAAAAGGAAAGCGTTTTTGCAAACAAATCTGTGTAGAACTGTTAACGTAACTAACAAGGTTGTCATACAGCCGTTGTTTGCACATTCTCTTTAATAACCTCATTGATATCTGTTCCTCAGCAAGAAATGACAGATAAGGGGGAAATCTATGTTTTAACATGGCAGCATCCATTACTTTATAGAAACTTGGAGGAACTGAGAAAACATTTTCAGACTTAATTCTTTATTTGGCCCCTTTTCCTGTCATTTAACATCTATTTTGAAAAACATTCGGCTAGATTACGAAATGTGCGTTAGGCTGAAAAAGCAGCGTTTACAGGTTTTAACGCTGCTTTTTCACTACCGCTGCTATTACGAGTCTTGCAGGTTTAGGGGCACCGCACACTTCTTTGGCCTTACCGCAAAACGACTTATGTAAACTTTGTAAAGTCTTTTTTCTATGGGACTTCCATAGCGCCGGTATTACAAGTCTGTCCTGGGAGGCCAAAAAGTGAGCGGTACAGCCTCTACCACCAAGATCACTAACGCATTTTAAAGTCAGTAGTTAAGAGTTTTATGGTACAACGCCGTAACATAAAACTCATAACTAAAGTGCTAAAAAATACACTAACACCCATAAACTACCTATTAACCCCTAAACCGAGGCCCTCCCGCATCGCAAACACTATAATTAAAATTTTAACCCCTAATCTGACGCTCTGGACATCGCCGCCACTATAATAAACATAGTAACCCCTAAACTGCCGCACTCCCGCCTCGCAAACACTAGTTAAATATTATTAACCCCTAATCTGCCATCCATAACATCGCCGACACCTACATTATTTTTATTAACCCCTAATCTGCCGCCCCCAATGTCGCCGCAACCTACCTACACTTATTAACCCCTAATTTGCCACCCCCAACGTCGCCGCCACAATTCTAATATTATTAACCCCTAATCCTAAATCTAACCCAAACCCTAACACCCCCTAACTTAAATAAATCTAAATAAAATTACTATCATTACCTAACTAATTCCTATTTAAAACTAAATACTTACCTGTAAAATAAACCCTAAGCTAGCTACAATATAACTAACAGTTACAATGTAGCTAGCTTAGGGTTTATTTTTATTTTACAGGCAAGTTTGTATTTATTTTAACTAGGTAGAATAGTTACTAAAAAGTTATTAACTATTTAATAACTACCTAGCTAAAATAAATACAAAAGTATCTGTAAAATAAAACCTAACCTAAGTTACACTAACACCTAACACTACACTATAATTAAATACATTTACTAAATTAAAAACAATTATATAAATTAAATTAGCTAAAGTACAAAAAAAAAACACTAAATTACAGAAAATAATAAACAAATTACAAAATATTTAAACTAATTACACCTAATCTAATAGCCCTATCAAAATAAAAAAGCCCCCCCCAAAATAAAAAAAAACCCTAGCCTAAACTAAACTATCAATAGCCCTTAAAAGGGCCTTTTGTGGGGCATTGCCCCAAAGTAATCAGCTCTTTTACCTGTAAAAAAAAAAAATACAAACACCCCCCAACAGTAAAATCCACCACCCACACAACAAACCCCCCAAATAAAAAGCTAACTAAAAAAAACTAAGCTCCCCATTGCCCTGAAAAGGGCATTTGGATGGGCATTGCCCTTAAAAGGGCAGTTAGCTCTTTTGCAGCCCAACCCCTAATCTAAAAATAAAACCCACCCAATACACCCTTAAAAAAACCTAACACTAACCCCCTGAAGATCGACTTACAGTTCTGAAGACCGGACATCCATCCTCAAGGAAGCGGCAGAAGTCTTCATCCAACCGAGCCGAAGTCCTCAACGAAGCTGGGAGAAGTCTTCATCCAAGCCGGGCGAAGTGGTCCTCCAGACGGCAGAAGTCTTCATCGAGACGGCATCTTCTATCTTCAAGACATCCGACGCGGAGCGTCCTCTTCTTCCGACGACTACCCGACGAATGAAGGTTCCTTTAAGTGACGTCATCCAAGATGGCGTCCCTTAGATTCCGATTGGCTGATAGAATTCTATCAGCCAATCGGAATTAAGGCAGAAAAAAATCCTATTGGCTGATACAATCAGCCAATAGGATTGAAGTTCAATCCTATTGACTGATCCAATCAGCCAATAGGATTGAGCTCGCATTCTATTGGCTGTTCCAATCAGCCAATAGAATGCGAGCTCAATCCTATTGGCTGATTGCATCAGCCAATAGGATTTTTTCTACCTTAATTCCGATTGGCTGATAGAATTCTATCAGTCAATCGGAATCTAAGGGACACCATCTTGGATAACGTCACTTTAAGGAACCTTTATTTGTCGGGTAGTCGTTGGAAGAAGAGGATGCTCCGCGTCGGATGTCTTGAAGATGGAGCAGCTCCGCTTCGGATGGATGAAGATAGAAGATGCCGTCTGGATGAAGACTTCTGCCCGTCTGGAGGCCCGCTTCGCCCGGCTTGGATGAAGACTTCTGCCGCTTCCTTGAGGATGGATGTCCAGTCTTCAGAACTGTAAGTCTATCTTCAGGGGGTTAGTGTTAGGTTTTTTTTAATGATGTATTGGGTGGGTTTTATTTTTAGATTAGGGGTTTGGGCTGCAAAAGAGCTAACTGCCCTTTTAAGGGCAATGCCCATCCAAAAGCCCTTTTCAGGGCAATGGGGAACTTAGGTTTTTTTAGTTAGCTTTTTATTTGGGGGGTTTGTTGTGTGGGTGTTGGGTTTTACTGTTGGGGGGGTGTTTGTATTTTTTTTTTTACAGGTAAAAGAGCCGATTACTTTGGGGCAATGCCCAGCAAAAGGCCCTTTTAAGGGCTATTGATAGTTTAGGCTAGGTTTTTTTTTATTTTGGGGGGCTTTTTTTATTTTTATAGGGCTATTAGATTAGGTGTAATTAGTTTAAATATCTTGTAATTTGTTTATTATTTTCTGTAATTTAGTGGGGGGTTTTGTACTTTAGCTAATTTAATTTATTTAAATGTTCTTAATTTAGTAAATTTATTTAATTATAGTGTAGTGTTAGGTGTTAGTGTAACTTAGGTTAGGTTTTATTTTACAGGTACTTTTGTATTTATTTTAGCTAGGTAGTTATTAAATAGTTAATAACTATTTAGTAACTATTCTACCTAGTTAAAATTAATACAAACTTGCCTGTAAAATAAAAATAAACCCTAAGATAGCTACATTGTAACTATTAGTTATATTGTAGCTATCTTAGGGTTTATTTTATAGGTAAGTATTTAGTTTTAAATAGGAATTATTTAGGTAATGATAGGAATTTTTATTTAGATTTATTGTAATTATATTTAAGCTAGGGAGTGTTAGGGTTAGGTTTAGACTTAGGTTTAGGGGTTAATACATTTAGTATAGTGGCGGCGACGTTAGGGGCGGCAGATGAGGGGTTAATAAATGTAGGTAGGTGGCGGCGATGTTAGGGACGGCAGATTAGGGGTTAATAATATTTAACTAATGTTTGCGAGGCAGGAGTGCGGCTAGGGATTTAATATGGTTTATTATAGTGGTTTAGGGGTTAATATGTTTATTATAGTGGCAGCGACGTTGGGGCGGCAGATTAGGGGTTAATAAGTGTAGGTAGGTTGCGGCGACATTGGGGGCGGCAGATTAGGGGTAAATAAATATAATGTAGGTGGCGGCGGTGTCCGGAGCGGCAGATTAGGGGTTAATAAATGTAGGTAGGTGGCGGCGATGTTAGGGACGGCAGATTAGGGGTTAATAAGTATAATGTAGGTGTCGGCGATGTCGGGGGTGGCAGATTACAGGTTAATAAGTGTAAGATTAGGGGTGTTTAGACTCAGGGTTCATGTTAGGGTGTTAGGTGTAAACATAAATTTTATTTCCCCATAGGAATCAATGGGGCTGCGTTACTGAGTTTTACGCTGCTTTTTTGTAGGCGTTAGACTTTTTCTCAGCCGGCTCTCCCTGTCGATTCCTATGGGGAAATCCTGCACGAGCACGTACAACCAGCTCACCGCTGACTTAAGCAACGCTGGTATTGGAGTGCAGTAAGGAGCACAATTTTGCTCAACGCTCACTTCTTGCCTTTTAACGCTGGGTTTGTAAAAACCCGTAATACCAGCACTGCAGGTAAGTGAGCGGTGAGAGAAAACTGCTCGTTAGCACCGAATAGCCTCTAACGCAAAACTTGTAATCTGGCCGATTGTTTTTTACAACACAAAATTAAATATTTTATAGTGAAGAAGGTATGAGCTCAACTAAGACCTCAATAATTCTTTTTAATTACAATTTACTGAACCAGTAAAACAAAAAAAAGTTGCCCATGTATGTAAGTGACGCAAACGATAAAAACAAGTAAGAAAGAAAGTAACAGACCATTAGGAACAAAAACGTGACCTACCTCGTTTAAGGCAAACATTGGTGAAGACTGCAGGTCACACATTATAGGAAAAGCTTAACCAGAACTAGTAGACATACGTCAGGTGTATGGTCAGCATTAGGGACAGAAGACAGAAAGCGGAAATGAAAGAAGCTGTTAAAACAGATTAACGTTTGTACGGCTCAGCTGTATACTGCTCACAAACATTTAATCCAATGCTACACAAAGGTTAGAATATATATGATATTTCCTATTAATTGGACACTGTAGACAGCTTGAACTAAAACAGGGTGTTTCAAAACATATTAAAGTTTTCTTTTAAATTGTGGGTTAGATTACAAGTAGAGCACAATCGATAGCGCATGGTGTATTATCTTTGTGCAATGAATAATAATCTAGTATTACAAGTGTATGGTTAAAGGAATAGTCTAGTCAAAATTAAACTTTCATGATTCAGATAGCATGCGATTTTAAGCAACTTTCTAATTTACTCCTATTATCAATTTTTCTTCGTTCTCTAGGTATCTTTATTTGAAAAAGCAAGACTGTAAACATAAGAGCCGGACCATTTTTGGTTCAGCACCTGGGTAGTGCTTTCTGATTGGTGTCTAAATGTAGCCACCAATCAGCAAGCACTACCCAGGTTCTGAACCAAAAATGGTCCGACTCCTATGCTTACATTCTTGCTTTTTCAAATAAAGATACCTAGAAAACAAAGAAAAATTGATAATAGGAGCAAATTAGAAAGTTGCTTAGATTTGCATGCTCTCTGTCAGTGATTTTCAACCTTTTTTTGGCCATGGCACATTTTTTTACATTAAAAAATCCTGCGGCACACCACCATCCCAAAATTTTACAAAATCACACATTGTAGCCTAATACAGCATATATATATATATATATATATATATACACACACACATACATACACACAGTATATATATATATATAAACAGGTGGCCCTCGGTTTACAACGGTTCAATTTACACCGTTTCAGAATAACAACCTTTTTTTTCCAGTCATGTGACTGCTATTGAAAAGCAATGAGAAGCAGTGCATTGATTAAAATAGCCAGTAGGTGGAGCTGTCCGCTTGTGTTGCAGCAAAGCCAAGCAAGCTGAAATTAATCAGTTTAACCAGATCAGGCTATCGAGCAGATTTCAAAGGAACAAGATCTTCCTGTCTATAAATCAGTCCAGATTGGAATGCATAGAAAGAACTGTTTGCAGAAAAATGCAAGTGAAGTCTGTGTTGTGTGATTATTTTATTAGGTTTATAATGCTGTTTAGCAAATGTTTTTGTTCATTTAACTTACTTTAATTACATATTCTGTGTTGTGTGATTATTTTATTAGGGTTATAATGCTGTCTAGCATTTAAAGTCTTTATTTCAAACCTTTAAAAATAATGTATTAGGTGTTACTTATGACAATTTTTAGAGAGGCCTGGAACCCAACTCCCTCACTTCCTATTGACTTTATAAACTAAGTTTCAATTTACATCGGTTTCGATTTACAACCATTCCTTCTGGAACCTAACCCCGGCGTAAACTGAGGGATATATATATATATATATATATATATATATATATATATATATATATATATTTCACAATTTTCTATCCATTCCTCTCCCTTGCTTGTTCACCCTCTCTTGTCCTAAATTGCAATCCTCTCCCTCACTCACAAAGTTAGGTTGTTATATTCCAGACTTGAACCCCAGTCCCACTGCTATATAGCTTTGATCTTTCATGCTGTCTTCTGTTGTCATGCACCTTGGTCTCAGAAGAATCTTCATGACTGCTAAACAGCCCTGCACATTCCATCTGTTCAGGCCAGTAAGGGTGAAAATTAAATTGGGAGAATTTTGCCCATGCATAGTGGATTTGCCGCATACATTTCTAAAGTATTGTAAAATGGATATTTGTGCATCTGCGATACCACATTTGGTAGAACATTTCTGCTTAATGTTTTGGTTTTTATTGTACTTACTGTAATTAGCTGCATATCATGGCTTGGTTCCCGGCCTAGCAGTAGTCACAATGCTTACTTCTTTCCTATTTTCATTCAGTGCTTTTTACATAAAAATGCTGTCCAGTATTATTTGGGGGTACTTCTATTACTTGAAAAAAGGTGGGTTGTTGGGTTTCTGTTAATTAGCTTTAAAGGGGGACAACTCTTTGTTGAGTGCATCTGAGGAGAGTTGACATGGAAATTATTGATTTATTACAATTTACTTTCTTTTTTTTAGGTACATCACAATCCTTACTGAGTTCCTTTATTCATAAAATACTTAAAATTACAATATGACTGCACTACAAATATAGGTCAATCTGTTTTTATATTGTAACCGTTGTAACATAACCTAAGCATACATGCTCATATAAAGGTTATGTAATATTTGTGAGTTCGTATTGGTTTGAGATCTGGATTTTTGTTTTTTTATATTCTCCAGAACGAGCCAAAAAGCATGGGCACATCTATAGCATTCAGTGAGAGTGTTCTACCTAGCATTTTATCATAATGGGTTAATAGGCCCTGCTAACCTCACCTGGTTCCCAGCAAGTAGTAGACAGGAGACGGAACCCGCGGAGAGAGCCGGCCAAAGTCAGCCGTAAATCCCACCCTTCACAAAGCTGAACAAATTAACATTTTTAAGCAGAAACAACTTCCGCCTGCCAATAGCATCATCGGCGTCGCGACTGTACTGCCACCCGCATACTGAGTCTACTCTGCTCAAAGCAGGACGGCCGCTCACCTAAAGATTCATTTACAATACATGACATATTGACATTCATTCACAAACAATCATAATGATTGTTTGTGAATGAATGTAAATATGACATGTTGTAAATGATGCCGTCTGCCTGATGAGCCTGTCAGTCTGCCTCTGCGATGGCGACACACCTGACGATTTCTCATGGAACACTTAGTGTGCCGCGGCAGAGTGGTTGAAAATCACTGCTCTATCTGAATCATGAAAGTTTCATTTTGACTAGACTATTCCTTTAAATATTTTAATCAAAGCATCTTAATGCAGTTGCATTTTTTTAGCATGCCCTATATTTTTAACAGATAATGCATATTATTGAGGTTATTCCCCACCTCCTGCTAGTTATGGATGCTGCCATATTGAAATTTACCTTTAATTGCATTTGAGTGCTGATGTGCAGTAATGCTCCTTCAGATACCTGCAGTGGAACCTAGGTTTCAAAATGGCAGCACCCATGAATAGAGAGGTGAATGAAATGTAATTAGTGTTTACTGTCCCATTAAATGGTGCACTTAAAGGGACATGAAACCCAAATGTTTTCTTTCATGATTTAGAAAGAGCATGTAATTTTAAACAATGTTCCAATTTACTTTAATTAATTTGCTTCATTCTCTTGATATCCTTGGTTGAAAAGCATATAAAATAGGCTCAGTAGCTGATGATTGTGGCTGCTAATAGATGCCTTGTGTGATTGGCTCACCCATGGGCATTGATTTTCCTTCAACAAAGTATATCTAAAGAATGAAACAAATTAGATAATAGAAGTAAATTGGAATTTTGTTTCCAATTTTATTCTCTATCTGAATCATGAAAGAAATAGTTTGGGTTCCAAGTCCCTTTAAGCACAATCCAAAATACTGCTGTAAAATGTAGCACTTTTTAAGACCTAATGTAAACCATTATTAATAGTACAGCTCAGAACTACATGAAAAATTCCACTACTTTCGCACCACTAGTTTAGCGCTTAAGCGATATCAAACGTGCATTATATTACGTTCCCACATAGAAGTCTATGTGAGAGATTAAGCATGCCTGTACTATTTAACATGCTGATATCAGTGAGTCCTAGACTATAACTTGAGCGGTAAAAAATAGATGCGTTGTTGATTGCGCTTTAGCAATGTTATTGGACAATAGCCCCAATATATTTTTGTGCTCCACTTGTAATCTAGGCCTGTATATTCCTCATTGTTCTGAATGAACCTACATTTTTTGCTAGACCTGCAAAGCCATCTCCCTCTACATCAATAGATCTGTCCTTATCGGCCAATTAACATTAAAAGGAAGTACTGGTCAACCAATGAATATGAGCAGGAAGTAATGATCAACCAATGAACATTAACCGGAAGTACTAGTCAACCAATGAACATTAATAGGAAGTAATGATCAACCAATGAACATTAACCGGAAGTACTAGTCAACCAATGAACATTAATAGGAAGTAATGATCAACCAATGAACATTAGCAGGAAGTAATGGTCAAACAATGAACATTAGCAGGAAGTAACGGTCAACCAAGGAACATTATCAGTAAATAAGGGTCAACCAAGGAACATTAACAGGAAGTAATGGTCAACCAATGAACATTAGCAGGAAGTAATGATCAACCAATGAACATTAGCCGGAAGTACTAGTCAACAAATGAACATTAGTAGGAAGTAATGATCAACCAATGAACATTAGCAGGAAGTAAGGGTCAACCAATGAACATTAGCAGGAATTAATGGTCAACCAATGAACATTAGCAGAATGTAATAGTAATCCAATAAGCATAAACAGGAAGTACTGGTCAACCAATAAGCATTAGCAGGAAGAAGATCACTGCTACTGCTGTATTAGTTTCCATTTTCATTTAAACAGTGTTGTGGTTTTTTCATAATCAGAAAATGTTTGAGTACAGCGTCCCTTTAACAATGTATACATTTACTCACTTGTCAAATTTAAAAATAATAAGACATTTTGCAAACAATTCTAAGTTGATTTATTTATTATTTAGGGAGTGAAAATACAATGAAGATGGACCAGAGTTCAACATTTCTCAGAATGCTAAATGATGCAACTATAACTGCTGATATTGGGAATCGCCCCACCCTAACATTACATAGTTGTCTACATACAATGCAAATTAAAGGGACACACAAGTAAAAATTAAATTTTCATAATTCAGATAGAGCAGCAATTTTAATCAACTTTCCAATTTATTTATTAACAAAATTTGCACAGTCTTTTTGTATTTACATTTTTGACTTACCAGCTCCTACTAAGCATGTGCAAGAAACCACAGCATATATGTGTTTGCATTTGTGATTGGCTGATGGCTGTCACATGATACAGGGGGAGTAGGAAATGGATATAACTGAAATTTGTCAAAAAAAATCTACTACTCATTTGGAGTTCAGACTAAGGGGCCGATTTAACAATGTGCGGGCGGACATTGATAAATGCCAACAGCATACGCTGTCGGCGTTTATCATTGCACAAGCATTTTATGTTAAATGCTTGTGAAATACGACCCCCTGCACATTCGCGGCCAATCGGCCGTTAGCAGGAGGTGTCAATCAACCCGATCGTATCCGATGGGGCTGATAGCTGTCTGCCACCTCAGAGGTGGCGGATGAGTTAAAGGGACACTAAACCCAAATTTTTTCTTTCATAATTCAGACAGAACATGCAATTTTAAGCAAATTTCTGATTTACTCCTATTATCAATGTTTCTTCATTCTTTTGCTATCTTTATTTGAAAAAGAAGGCATCTAAGCTAAGGAGCAACCCAATTTTTGGTTCCGAACCCTGGACAGCACTTGTTTATTGGTGCTGTCCAATCAGCAAGCACAACCCTGGTTGTGAACCAAAAATGGGCCGGCTTCTAAACTTACATTCTTACTTTTCATATAAAGATAGCAAGAGAATTAAGAAAAATTGATAATAGGAGTAAATTAGAAAGCTGCTTAAAGTGAATGTCAATTTTTCCGGTTTGGATGATATAGTTAATTAGACAATCATCCTATTAAGCATACCGCCACAATAATTTTTTAATAAAAGTAATCATTTCTTTCTAATTTTATATATTAAATCTCGTTCGTTTACTTTACCCGCTCCTCCCACTCACCGTTTCCTTATTCTCCTCCATATTACGTAAACAGCGGTCCCACCCGCTGTTTACGTATCGGCAATGCGCGCTCCCGTTTACAATATGACCATTATGACGATTCACAATATAACCATCATTGGTTAGATCGATAATACAAAGTACTTATATACGGAGCCCTTTCATATCAACTTACCGAGCGGTACAATAGTTAGGAAATGACAGGACTCCGTATACTGTTCTATTGCGCATGCGCGAAATGTGCACGAGCTTACGATAGATGAGCTTTGAACCACAATCGAACGCATGCGCAAGAAGGACTTATTACGTCATCCTAAGGGGGTGGGTCCCCCTGTGGTTAGAGCCGTTATTGGCTAGGAAGACGTCCATTATAAACAACAGGAACGGAGCGCAAATGCCGGGTGGAGGATGATAATAACGAGAATCAAGATAAACTATAGAAAATAAAAAGGTAACGATTTAAAAACTTAGCAATTGATGAATGAAAGTCCACTTTTTTATACACAACTGTTACACAGATGTTTAGACAGGAGGCTGACTTTACATTCACTTTAAAATTAAAAGAAAAAATTTGGGTTCAGTGTCCCTTTAAAGAGCAGCGGTCTTTTGACTTTTTAACTTCCGCTTCGGGCGGATCTGAAGCGACGAGGGTCGGAAGCAGCATTCGTTGCTTCATAAATCGACCCTAAAGTGCTATTGCAATGTCTTTTTATTGTGTATTTGATATTATGCACATATACTGTATTTACGGGTCCTTTAAATGCCATTTTGTGGGAATAAGTGTCAATATGCACTCACATCCCCAACTCAAAAATGCCTTTCAGTTTGCAGCACTCGTTGTAAACACTGACACATATTGACTCCAGGTAAACACTGACACATATTGACTCCAGGGGAATGAGGACTGGTAATTTTGTTCCATCTCACTTTTTATTTTATTTATTTAGGGTTAAAATAGAAATTCCCTAATATGCAAGAGCATCTTATGATTGTGCTATCCCTTGTATATAACAATGTGTTTAACCCCCTGCAAAAGGGATTAAAACACCCAGTTAAAGTCCGCTCTAGAGCAGGAAAACACTATTAGGAGCTAGCTGAATATATCCAATGAGCCAATGACAAGAGATAAATGTGTGTAACCGCCAATCATCAGCTAGCTTCTAGTAGAGCATTGCTGCTGCTGAGGATATGTACATATTTCTCAACAAAGGATACCATAAGAACAAATTCAATTTGATCATAGAAATAAATTTAAAAGTGTCTTAAAATTACATGCTCTATCTGAACCATGCAGGTTTAATTTTGACTTTCCTATCCCTTTAAATGAAATAAGATATCAAAGAAGCATTATATTTATGTACTTTAAAAAAAAAAAATATATATATATATATACACATATACACACATACACAAGATAGATAGATAGATAGATAAAAACCACACACATATACATACACAGGGGTGGAAGTACCATTAGTGCCCAACCTATACATATGTGTGTGTGTGTGTGTGTGTGTGTGTGTGTGTGTGTGTGTGTGTATGTATATATATATATATATATATATATATATATATATATATGTGTGTGTGTGTGTGTGTGTGTGTGTGTGTGTGTGTGTGTGTATATATATATATATATATATATATATATATATATATATATATATATATATGTGTGTGTGTGTGTGTGTATATATATATATATATATATATATATATATATATATATGTGTGTGTGTGTATATATACATATGCGTGTGTGTGTATATATATATATATATATATATATATATATGTGTGTGTGTGTATATATACATATGTGTGTGTGTATATATACATATGTGTGTGTGTATATATATATATATATATATATATATATATATATGTGTGTGTGTGTATATATACATATGTGTGTGTGTATATATACATATGTGTGTGTGTATATATATATGTGTGTGTGTGTGTGTATATATATATATATATATATATATATATATATATATGTGTGTGTGTGTATATATACATATGTGTGTGTGTATATATACATATGTGTGTGTGTATATATATATATGTGTGTGTGTGTGTGTATATATATATATATATATATATATATATATATATATGTGTGTGTGTGTATATATATATATATATGCGTGTGTGTGTATATATATATATATATATATATATGTGTGTGTGTGTATATATATATATATATATCTGTGTGTGTATATATACATATGTGTGTGTGTATATATATATATATATATATATATATATATGTGTCAGGCTACAAATATGAAGTTAACGATGGAACACAATTCACAGATCTTAATTTATTAATAATTGTTTTGTTTCACTATTGTAAAGGAACATCACTATGGCTTAGTGATATTCTCACCTAATAGTGATAGTTTAGTGGTTTATTTTGCCACACCCCAGATTATGCAGTTAGGGTTAAGCAAACTTGAATAGGATTGTAGAAATTGCTCTCAATATTAAGTTAGCTTTAGTTCTTAAGTTGCAGGTGTAGTAATGGTTCTATTAACTCTCAGAGTCTTATGCAGTGTAACACATAAATATTTAACTAGTAACCAGGTTCTGTTAACAGTTATACATATGCTCTTGCAGTATTGCTATTTTATTTGCAGAGATTACTTGTACCTTGTCTTGTGTTGCACTTGTAGTGTGGCAGAGCTGTAATGAATGCACAGCCTGTTCTGTGGAAGTTCCAGTTTCACTGTGGAAGCTGTGTTGTTTATTAATCTGCAGTCAGGATGTTTCAATAAGGGTTAAAGCCAGATTTTCAGTGACAAGTTCTGTGGTAACTCTCCTTTAAATACTAACTACACAGTGAAAGTTCTCCAAGTAACAAATCATTAGAACACATAGAATAATACTTGCAGTTTGGTTCAGGCAGTTCATTCAATTGATTGCATGTCAGCTCATAAGTTAATGAACTCTGCAGTTGTTTGGATGAATTCCAGTTAAAGTTGAACAAAGTATCAAAAAGTTCCTGTGAGGAAAAAAGTTCAGAAAACAAGTTATTCAAAGTAGTTAGGCTCAGGTAAATAGGGTAGCCTTGTACTCCAAATTACTAAGCAAAGAGAATTGATTTGGGGTGGTTTTTAAAGGCAAGCTGCAAGTTTGTTGCTTGAAGGATTCCGCTGGGTCCTAGAAGGAGCTAGGTTCCTGACATGACCCCCCACTCAGGGCAACGGTCCCACAGTTGCCGGTCTGGGACGATTTGGATTTCTGCGATGGAAGAGAGTGACCAGCCGTTGAGCTCTAAGATTGGTTGCAGGTTCCCATGTGTCGTCATCAGCTGAATAATTTTTCCAGCGTACCAGATATTGTAATTCACCTCTATGGAACCTGGAATCCAGCAGGGAATGCACTTCATATTCGTCTGGATCCAGTGCCTGAGGAGGTGGTGGAAGAATGAGTTGAGAGTGACGAGTGGCTCTGTATGGTTTCAATAGTGACACATGAAATGTGGGGTGGACCTTAATACTATCAGGTAATTTAAGAGTCATTGCGTTTTCATTGACAATTCTAACTATAGGGAATGGTCCTATGAACAGACCCGAGAGTTTCTTACTCGGTATCTGTAATTTCATGTTTTTGGTGGATAGCCAAACGAGATCACCTATGGCGTATATAGGTGGTGGTCTTCTCTTGAGGTCGTAATAATGCTTTTGAGTGAGCTGAGCATTTTTTATGTTCTCCTCAATTAAGCGGAAATTGTCTTGTAAGGAATCATGTAGATCATCGATTAAGGGTGAATTTAAGGTGTCTGTTGCAATGAAAGATATTGTTGGATGGTAGGCATAATTTGCATAAAATGGTGTAGATTTTGTAGATGAGTTTACAGCATTGTTATAGGCAAATTCAGCCATGGAGAGGAAGTTCATCCAATGTTCTTGATGGTAGGAACAATAGCACCGAAGATATTGTTCCAGCCATTGATTCAGTCTCTCTGATT
Organism: Bombina bombina; assembly: GCF_027579735.1. Lineage (NCBI taxonomy): Eukaryota > Metazoa > Chordata > Amphibia > Anura > Bombinatoridae > Bombina > Bombina bombina. The sequence continues at coordinate 48,696,458 of NC_069510.1, read as the reverse complement.
GACCATTGGTCTGAGGGTGAAATGATGTCGAGAAACGATGATCGATCTGTGTTAAGTCACAAAGTTTTGTCCAGAAATGTGAGGTGAATTGTGTTCCTCTATCGGTGGTTATTATCTTTGGTAACCCATGTAGCTTGAGTATGTTATCTATGAATAAATGTGCTGTCTCAGAGGATGTGGGTACTTTGTGATACGGCACAAAATGGGCCATCTTAGTAAATATATCTATGACCACTAGGATTGTTGTCTGTTTATTTGATTCAGGTAAATCCACTATGAAATCCATCGATAGATGGTACCAGGGTCTCTTCGGTACTGGTAATGGAGTTAATAATCCATACGGAGCTCTTCTCTCGGATTTCGAAGTGGCACAAATGGCACAAGTTAAGATATAGTCTCGGATGGATTCTTTCATTTTTGGCCACCAACAATCCCGTGAAAGCTGTTCCAAGGTTCGGTAAATTCCTGGGTGTCCGGCTAATGGAGAGTCATGGTATAACTTGAGCAAATTTATTCGCAATGCTTTGGGAATGTATAATTTCCCTTCATGGTAGTACAGGTCATCAATCTTATGCACAGAAGAGTGAGGTAGCTCCGGCTCCTTGAGACAATGACGTTTGATTTCGGTTATCACATCGGTGGTTAGACCTACAAAACATTCGGTAGGTAAGATAGTGGTATTTTGGGTTGTTGTTTTAGGTTTCTCAGGTAGGCGAGACAGAGCATCTGCTTTACCATTCCTGGAGGCAGGTCTATATACAATATTGAAGTTGAAGCGCGAGAAGAATAAACTCCAACGGACCTGTCTTGCTGAAAGAGTTTTGTTGTTTTCTAAATAAAGTAGGTTCCTGTGATCTGTGAAAATGGTAATAGGAAACTTGGTACCTTCGAGAAGATGCCTCCAGTGTTCCAGTGATCTTTTTATTGCGAGGAGTTCTTTATCTCCTATGGAATAATTTCTTTCAGCTGTTGACATCATCTGTGAGAAGTAAGAAACTGGATGGATGGGATCGTTTGGTGTTTCCTGTTGAGAGAGAACTGAGCCTAAGGCAAAATCAGAGGAATCAACTTCCAACACATAGTGGTGTTCGGGGTTCGGAAATCTTAGAATGGGTGCTGATGTAAAACTATCCTTTAAATATTCAAAAGCTGAATTAGCGTCTGGATCCCAGTTATAAGATGAGTTAATGCTGGTTAATTTCGTCAGTGGTTTTGCTATCTTGGAAAAGTTTCTAATGAATTTCCTGTAGTAGTTTGCAAAACCTAGGAATTTTTGGAGTTCCTTTCTGGACTTGGGTATTAACCAATTTTTTACAGCGTCTACTTTTTGTTTTTGCATAGTGATACCTGTTGGTGAGATATCATATCCAAGGAATGACACATGCTTGGTATGGAATATGCATTTCTCCAACTTAGCATACAGTTTATGCTCTCGGAGCCTAGACAGTACCCATCGCACGTGTGTTTTGTGTTCTGTTTCATTTTTAGAATAAATCAAAATATCGTCTAGGTATATCACAAGACAGATGTCTAAGAGATCTCTGAACACATCGTTTATGAAGTGTTGAAAAGTGGCGGGTGCGTTGCACAGTCCAAACGGCATGACAAGGTACTCATAAAGGCCATACCTTGTCCTGAATGCGGTCAACCATTCGTGTCCTTCTTTTATCCTCACTAAGTTATAGGCTCCCCTTAAATCGAGTTTCGTGTATATAGTTGCCTCAGATAACCTTTCGATTAGTTCTGGGATTAATGGGAGTGGGTAACGATTTTTTATTGTGCGTTTGTTGAGTTCTCTGTAATCGATTATGGGACGTAATGATGAATCCTTATTCCGCACAAAAAAAATTCCGGCACCTGCTGGTGATGTTGATGCTCTGATAAATCCTTTCCGTAAATTTTCTTCGAGATACTCCTTTAAATGATCCAATTCTGGCTTGCAGAGAGGGTACAAGTGTCCATAAGGGATGGAAGAACCAGGTTGAAGTTGTATTGGACAATCGTATGCACGATGAGGAGGCAAGTTCTCAGCTTCTACTTTACTGAATACATCCTTGAAATCTGCATAAGGTGAAGGAATTTGCAACTCAGGTTTTTCTGTAGCTATTTCGGTCTGGAGTAGAACATGTTTGTGGAAACATGTTGTTTTACAATAGACTGAATCAAATTTTATGGAAGATAGTGACCAGTGGATAACTGGATTATGTAATTTGAGCCAACTAATACCCAAAACCACTGGGAAATGTGGTGACGAGACAACATCAAATGAGAGGTGTTCTGTGTGTCCTGCTGTAGTAACTGTTAACGGTGTGGTATGGTGTGTGATAGGGCCAGTTTTAGGTTCTGAACCGTCAATCATATGAAAAGAAAATGGAGTATGCTTTTTTATAAGGGGTATTTTATTTTGCTTTACAACATTATAATCAATAAAGCATCCATAAGCTCCCGAGTCTATGATGGCTTCAGTAGTCAGCTGATCTTGGTCCCACTGTATGGAGAGAGTTAACATGCAATAAGTTTTAGTTTTTGTGGTGTTTAATAAATAACTTGTAACTTTGAACTTACATTTCTTGTTTTTCTGTAAAATGGGACACTCCTGGACTGAATGTGTAGGATTGGCGCAATACATGCACAGATTATTACTCTTCCTGCGGTATCTTTCTTCTGTTGTTAAAGGACCACGGGCTATTCCGATATCCATGGGAACAGCTGTTTGTTTACTATGTTGGGTTGGTTGAGGTGGGGAATAGATAGAAGGTTTTGGTCGGACATCTGCAGAAAACCTTTCTGCCTTCCTTTCTCGCAGTCTGCGATCCAATTGTTTTGCAGCATTCATCATTCCTTCTAAGGTTTTTGGGAGTTCTATCCTGGCGATTTCATCTTTCAAGCTCTCCGAGAGGCCTAAACGGAACTGGTTTCGAAGTGCAATCTGACTCCATTCCGAATCAGCTGCGTATAATTTGAATTCCGTGATGTACTCCTCCACGGGTCTCTTGGCTTGCTTAAGGTTCCTCATGGAGGCTTCAGCGGACATTTGTACATCAGTGTCGTGAAAAAGATCATCCATACATGTGAAAAAATCAGAAAGGGATCCTAGCACTGGGTCATTATGTTCGCACAGATTGTCAGCCCAGATTCTTGGCTCACCCCTCAGGAATGAAATAGTACTGAATACCTTGATCCTCTCTGTGGGATAACTGTGAGGTCGTAGATTATAAAGTAAATGACATGAATTCTTAAACTGCCTATACTGCTTCCTGTTTCCAGAAAAGAGCTCTGGTAGTGAAACTGAAGGTTCAGGTGTTTGCTGAAGTGGTGCAGTATGAGTAGTAAGTGAGTCTCTTATAATTCCCCTTAAAGACTGATTTTCAATTTGTAAATCATGAACCGCCTGAGCAAGCTGATCAACCTTTTGGGAGAGGTTGTAAACTATCTGTGGTAGATCTGGTGGCTCCATTTTTAAGGCTTAGTAATATGTCAGGCTACAAATATGAAGTTAACGATGGAACACAATTCACAGATCTTAATTTATTAATAATTGTTTTGTTTCACTATTGTAAAGGAACATCACTATGGCTTAGTGATATTCTCACCTAATAGTGATAGTTTAGTGGTTTATTTTGCCACACCCCAGATTATGCAGTTAGGGTTAAGCAAACTTGAATAGGATTGTAGAAATTGTTCTCAATATTAAGTTAGCTTTAGTTCTTAAGTTGCAGGTGTAGTAATGGTTCTATTAACTCTCAGAGTCTTATGCAGTGTAACACATAAATATTTAACTAGTAACCAGGTTCTGTTAACAGTTATACATATGCTCTTGCAGTATTGCTATTTTATTTGCAGAGATTACTTGTACCTTGTCTTGTGTTGCACTTGTAGTGTGGCAGAGCTGTAATGAATGCACAGCCTGTTCTGTGGAAGTTCCAGTTTCACTGTGGAAGCTGTGTTGTTTATTAATCTGCAGTCAGGATGTTTCAATAAGGGTTAAAGCCAGATTTTCAGTGACAAGTTCTGTGGTAACTCTCCTTTAAATACTAACTACACAGTGAAAGTTCTCCAAGTAACAAATCATTAGAACACATAGAATAATACTTGCAGTTTGGTTCAGGCAGTTCATTCAATTGATTGCATGTCAGCTCATAAGTTAATGAACTCTGCAGTTGTTTGGATGAATTCCAGTTAAAGTTGAACAAAGTATCAAAAAGTTCCTGTGAGGAAAAAAGTTCAGAAAACAAGTTATTCAAAGTAGTTAGGCTCAGGTAAATAGGGTAGCCTTGTACTCCAAATTACTAAGCAAAGAGAATTGATTTGGGGTGGTTTTTAAAGGCAAGCTGCAAGTTTGTTGCTTGAAGGATTCCGCTGGGTCCTAGAAGGAGCTAGGTTCCTGACAATATGTGTGTGTGTATATATATATATGTGTGTGTGTGTATATATATATATATATATATGTGTGTGTGTATATATATATATATATATATATATATGTGTGTGTGTATATATACATATGTGTGTGCGTAAACATTCTTAGGACAGAATAGAACGTCCTAGCCGTTTGGCTGTCCTGAAGCCAACGGGACTTCCTGGATGCGATCGCGGTCTGGGGGGCGTGCCTAGAGTCATAGGGACGCCCCCCTGATCCAATCCCATAACTGAAATCTCGCGATTGTGCACTTTTCCATTTGTCTACATCGGAACGTTGTTCCGATGTAGACAAATTGACCCTGTCATGAAAGGGTTAATATATCTGATGAAGAGAATTAAACATAAGAACAGATTGAGAAGGGGAGATTGGATGAAGAATTTGGAGAGGACTTAAGTGAATTTTGTCCATTGGATTCAAGAACAAAATCAGGACAACAAAGAGATGACTTACATTTGTATGTATGTATTGCTGAGGCTATATTTTCACACCTTTGACTGACTTGTAATTTTATCTAATTTTGTCAGCAATTAGGGAAGAAAGACAGGTTCACTGAAATATAATGCTAGGAGCTGTGTACTTAAGGTAAATTATTGCATTTATAGAGGAAAATTGCCTGGCTTCTTGAAAATCGCAGGTTTTGTGATACGAAAATATGCATTAACCTATAATAAATAAAAGTGGAAGGAAATCTATAAAGGGCGTCATAACATTGCAGGAATAAATCATTTTTTTATATCTATTTAGATAGGCCTTTATTGTGCATGGAGACGAGACTAAAGACAATGTTCTGATTTGAATGAATACTTCGGTATTTTTTTGGTTCTGTGACGCTGTTTTTGCATTTTTACACACTTGGTAAGACTGGCACATGTTGCACACACTTGGGAATGGTTCCCGTTATCCACAGAGGGTACAAGACATGGGAAGCAGAACCGGGACAGAATGATTGCAGAGCCCTGCTTTCTAGAGAGCTTATTAGCAAAGATAATAAGTTCACAGATGACAATAATGTGGGTGCCAAAATTCACCAAGGCTGCAATGACCAATTTGGATATATAGGGGCATATTTATCAAGCTCTGAAGGGCTCGCCAGAAACAGCAGTTATAAAGCAGCGGTCACAAAGACCGCTGCTCCATAACCTGTCCGCCTGCTCTGAGCAGGCGGACAGACATCGCCGGAAATCAACCCGATCGAGTTGATTGACACCCCCCTGCTGGCGGCCTATTGGCCGCGAGTCTGCAGGGGGCGGCGTTGCACCAGCAGCAGCTCTTGCTGGTGCAATGCTGACTACGGCGAGCGTATTGCTTGCCGTATTCAGCAAGGTCTGTCGGACCTGATCCGCACTGTCGGATCAGGTCCGACAGACCTTGATAAATGGCTATGCACCTCAATACTGCAGGAAACATTACCGCCATCAAGGAAATTCCCATTAAAGTGATATGAAACCAAAAATGTACTTTTGTGATTCAGACAGAGCATAACATTTTAAACAAGTTTCCAATTTACTTTAATTATCAACTTTGCTTCGTTCCCATGATATTCTTTGTTGAAGAGATACCCAAGTAGGTTTCTAGAGCACTACAGGACAGGAAATAGTGCCACCCTCTAGTGCTCTTGCAAACGGATAACATTCTTGCAAAACTGCTGCCGTATAGTGCTCTGGCTCCTAAGCTTACATCCTTGCATTTCAACCAAAGATACCAAGAGAACGAAGACAAATCGATAATAGAAGTAAATTAGAAAGTTGTTTAAAATCGTATACTCTATCTGAATCATAAAATAAAAATTTTGAGTTTCTTGACCCTTTAACCATCTGAATCCTTCACAATTCGCCATACCCCCTCATTGGACTCAAATTCTCCTTTAATCGAGTGCATGGACAGTGACAAAATCGTAAAAGAATGTCATAGCATCAAGATCTCAGTACAGTAGATATTTACTCTTAGAACCAATACCCACTTCCTTTTATATATTTTTTTTTAATATATAATGTTTATTAGAATTTAAAAAAAATAAGACAAAAAATAAGAGAATTATACAGAAATTATAAATATAAACAAAGCCACAAACTTAAAGGGACATTGAACCCAAAAAAATGTATTTCGTGATTCAGATAGAGCATGCAATTTTAAGCAACTTTCTAATTTACACCTATTATCAATTTTTCTTCGTTCTCTTGCTTTCTTTATTTGAAAAGAAAGCATCTAAGCTATTTTTTTGGTTGAGAACCATGGAAAGCACTTGTTTATTGGTGGGTGATTTTATCCACCAATCAGCAAGAACAACACAGTTTGTTCACCAAAAATGGGCCGGCATCTAAACTTACAATCTTGCATTTCAAATAAAGATACCAAGAGAATGAAGACAATTTGATAATAGGAGTCAATTAGAAAGTTGATTAAAATTGCATGCTTTTTTTAAATCCCAAATGAAAAAAAGTGGGTTCAGTGTCCCTTTAATACAAATGTAAATCGGATATAGAAAAAGATAATTATCTTGACAAAATAACCATTTCCTAATGGTTTTGATTAAAATAGATTGTACTGAAAATTGTAACATCAACAAACATGGCTTACTTAATAATGTTTGTATATGCTAAATATTACAATTAAAATCTTAGCTTAAATCCAACAAATCTAATAGAATTTCCAGGAAGTATAATTTAAAGGGACATAATACTCATATGCTAAATCACTTGAAACTGATGCAGTATAACTGTAAAAAGCCGACAGGAAAATATCACCTGAGCATCTCTATGTAAAAAAGGAAGATATTTTACCTCACAATCTCCTCAGCTCAGCAGAGTAAGTTCTGTGTAAAAAGTTATACTCAGCTGCTCCCAGCTGCAGGTAAAAAAAATTAAAAAAAATGAAGAAATGAACAGCAGCCAATCAGCATCAGCAGTGCTGAGGTCATGAACTCTTACTGTGATCTCATGAGATTTGACTTAACTCTCATGAGATTTCATAGTAAGCTTCCTTTACCTGATTGGTGAAATAATATGAGAGTTCACGATGCTCATCCTTTCAGTTGTCCCGGGACAGACATACAAATATGCTGCTTAGAAATCCTTTACAATGGGAGGTGGCTACTGAGGAACTTTTGAGGTAAAATATCTTTCTTTTTTACATAGAGATGTTCAGGTGATATTTTCTAATCAGCTTTTTACAGCTATGCTGCATCACTTTCAAGTGTTTAAACATTTGGGTATTATGGCCCTTTAAGTATTCTAACCCAAAAATAGTCTTATATTAACTCAATTCATCAACCAGAGAGATTTATATACTATTAGCAAACCAATGTATTAATCAATGAATGGGAAGAGACTAAAATCGAATGCAACACTTAAAGATGCTTCAAAGTATATTAAAATGATTCAGCTATAGTTACTAGAAATATTCCCTTATTAATAACTATACAATGCTTATTCAATAGTTTTAATTTACCTCTATGCAAATATAACTATTATCTAGAAGGTACTAATCTATGAAATTACCAAATTATGAATATAAACCTTAAAATCAAAATAGTACTTTAGGAAATTCACTACTGTTATAAGGAAATTTTAGCTATATGTGTCTTTTACAATATATAATTTATTCCATATTATACATCACCAGATAGGCAGATTGCAAGCTTTGAGACTGTTCACACCCCAAGTTCCACTGTCATATAAGAGGATATGCCACAATATATAAAGGGAAGTAGCCCCAATATTCACTTTCTCTTTCCAAAAGAAAGGTTCCAACAAGGTTGTCTCAAAAAGACTGTGTCCACCTGAGACTGCACAAAAAAAAAAGATCCCTTCTCTTCCAATGTGTAGAGCCTTTGTCTCTTTGACTTGGCTCCTCCCTCCATTCTTTATCACTCAATGAAAAACATTCAGGGTGTAATCGACAGCTCTCATAGGTCAAAGCTTTTTGCCCAACAGGTGATTTAATTTCCTCAAAATGAAATACCTTTGGCTTTATTACTCAAGTTCGGCCATTAGGGGGCGCAAGACCTTGAATGAGGTGTTTTATCTTTCTATAAAATAACTCAATGTTTCAGGGGTATATATATTTTTTTTAGATATTTTTTTAAATACACATATGATCTCATAGTTTTAGTAACACATTGGGTCAACAGTTACATGGGTCATGAGAGAGAAAAAGAGAAAAAGAGAAAAAGAGAAAAAGAGAAAAAGAGAAAAAGAGAAAAAGAGAAAAAGAGAGAGAGAGAGAGAGAGATGGACATCAGTGTTAAATCAAAACTTTTTTTATTGTGACGTTTCGGGACTAGCAGCGTCCCTTCCTCTGACAAATATCAAGTGAAAAAACAAAACATTTATAAGCCTGCAAACCACTCCCCCAGGTGGTCATGTTCATAAACTGTATACGTTACAATCGCCAGTGAACATATGTGACAACAAAAGTCCTGATAGGCTACCCTCCAACACGCCTCTGATACATCATTGGGTAATAGAGCACCTCTCAGCGTGACCCATATGTCAACACTCCGGACTCACGTCCCAGTAATGATGGCATGATGAAGGCTTGAATAACATACGATTGATGCACGTTATAACATTGCTTTTGGAGTGACAGGTTATGCCTACAGGTGGGGCGTGCTCTTGCTGTGTTGTAGACAGTGTATCTCAACCAATCAGGGTCAGGGGGCGTGTCACTCTTGATCTAAGGCAAACAATATCGCCGATGTGGCTGTGCGACAAAAATCGGCATCATATGGATACCTATACGGTGTAAGACACCTAACTGTGGAGCCAGGTGTTTGGATTGGCGTAGTGCTAGATCCAATGTGGTAAGTTACTGGGACGTGAGTCCGGAGTGTTTACATACGGGTCACGCTGAGAGGTGCTCTATTACCCAATGATGTATCAGAGGCGTGTTGGAGGGTAGCCTATCAGGACTTTTGTTGTCACATATGTTCACTGGCGATTGTAACGCATAAAGTTTATGAACATGATCTGGTTATATTTGGGGGCCATCAGATTCACTTTTATCTTAACTGTTATGTTATTACAAAAACACACTTTCATTATTTAAATATTATACATATTTCACAGTGTTTTGATCAGTAATTCACTAATTATACAGGCTTAGGCTTGTTTGCACACGGCTCATTTTGATTGGTAGCCCACCTGGGGGAGTGGTTTGCAGGCTTATAAATGTTTTTTTTTTTCACTTGATATTTGTCAGAGGAAGGGACGCTGCTAGTCCCGAAACGTCACAATAAAAAAAGTTTTGATTTAACACTGATTTCCACAGCCCAGTGAGTGCTTTTCTTATTTTGAAAATTTATATATATATATATATATATATATATATATATATATATATATATATATACACTTAATGTTAGATATGTGCATAACTGTATATCTGATAATATATATATATTTATATATATTTTTATATATATATATATATATATATATATATATATATATATATATATATATATATATATATAATTATACATATTCAGTGTGTTTCAAATGACTTGTTATACCAGCTGCAGAGTATAAAATATATTAGAAAATACTTCTTTAGATGTATTTTTGTGTATGAAACAGCTGGTTTTATTCTTTGAAATCACAACCCAATAAAATGAAATCAGCTCTCCTTATTTTATCAATTTATGTACACACACATGCTAACTTATTTTATCTCTGTCTGTATATCAAAGCCCAAAACTCAGTGAGAACAATTAAAAATTAACATTTTACTACTTTAATTATCTCTCCTACCGCCCACTAGGAGTGTAATGCTTCTACTGGCTATGTTAACACAGCTTTTCTACAGTCAATACTGAAGTATAAAAACATCAGTACATGTTTGGATACCACAGCCAAAATCAATTATTTTAAATGTCAAAATAAAGGTAAAATATCTATTTATAAATAATTTAATATACTCAAGCGGGTAAAATAGATCACTGGGAACAAATTTAAAAAAGGGATAAAAGTTTAGGGTACAATGTCCCTTTTTTAATATTACAGTAAAGTTCTGCATGTTGATATTACCATATAGTACAGCATATAGTACTCTATATTAATAACCCTATTGCTTTTATAATACCATGGACAGCACTGCAACTTTTTTGGCGCTTTATAAATAAAGTATAATAATTATAATAATGTATACTATTTCAATATACTACTTCATACTAGTATCTATATGTAGAAATCCCACAGCACCTCTTGATTAAAAACATTTTCTTTTATTGTTCACAGTTTAAAATATAATGTGATGTTTCGGATATATATATATATATATATATATATATATATATATATATATATATATATATATTGCCCTTAATCATCCATCATGCATGATTAAGGGCAATATGGCCGAAACGTTGCATTATGTTTTATACTGTGAACAATAAAAGAAAATGTTTTTAATCAACAGATGGTGTAGACTTTCTACATTTGTACTTTAATTGATGGAGAAAAGCAGTTATCCATACCACGTGCATCTCGTGTTTGTATAACAAGATTATGATCCTATTGCTGTGCCCATTTTTGAATATTGATTATCTATATGTACTGATAAATACATCACTTTCAAGAAACCACTATGGTGCTGTATATTAATGTTAAAAATACTGATACTGTTACTGATAATACTGTATGTAATACCCATGTAATATTTTAATAAAGTTCTTCATGGTAATATAATCATATAGTACAACATATGGTACTCTGCATTAATATGTCTAATGCTTATTATAATTTACATTACTACATAATACTCCATACTATTACCTCTTTGTACTGATGAAAACAGTACAGTACTTTAAAGTAATATTGCTAAAAGGTGTGCTGTATATTAATATTGTATGTATATAAATAGTACTGCACATTTATATTGCAGGATGCATATTAATGTACCATATAATATACATAATCACATATAACTTTTTTTTTTTTACAATGTAACAATGACCGATAATAATCTGTTTACCAAGCACAACCTAACTGTGGAATAGACATAAAAACTAATGCACCTGCAGATCATTTCATACAAATAGGTGCACATGAATATAAACAAACTGTCACAGATGTACAGGTATGAACTCACGACACAAACTGTAATTACATTACACACAATACACATTTCACACACTCTGTATACATATTAGAGACACAGTATACAAAGTACGCACACAGTATACACACACACTATAAACATACATAACACACACGATATACACACAGTACAAACACAATATATACACATTACAGACAAAGCACACACGCTGTATACACATTACACACACATTGTATACACATTACACAAACAGTACAAACCCTGCATACACATTACACACACTATAAACATACATAATAACACACACACTGTATACACATTACATACACATATTATAGACACAGTACACACACTGTATACATGTTACACACACATTGTATACACATTACACAAACAGTACAAACCCTGCATACACATTACACACACATTGTATACACATTACACAAACAGTACAAACCCTGCATACACATTACACACACTATACAAACATACATAACACACACAGTATACATAGAACGCACAAACTGTACATACTCAGTACAAATTAAACACAGTACACACACACACTGCATACACATAATACACATACTGCATACACACATAACACACAGTACACACATACTGCATACACATAACACACTGTACAAATTAACCACACAGTACACACACACACACACTGCATACACATAACACACAGTACACACATACTGCATACACATAACACATATTACACACATACTGCATACACATAACACATATTACACACATACTGCATACACATAACACACAGTACACACATACTGCATACACATATCACACAGTACACACACACTGTATACACATAACACACTGTACACACACACTGTATACACATAACACATATTACACACACTGCATACACATAACACACAGTACACACATACTGCATACACATAACACAGTACACACATACTGCATACACATAACACAGTACACACATAACACATATCACACAGTACACACACACTGTATACACATAACACACTGTATACATATAACACACTGTATACACATAACACATTGTATACACATAACACACTGTACACACATAACACACTGTAAAAATTAAACACAATGTCACTCACTTGTTTCCAGGCTGCTGTATGTGTCTCCCTCAGTTGAGTTGATCACATCACGTGACTATCACGGCCTACCCGCCCTCTTGCTGTCGGCACTGCAGCGTAAACCAATAAGATTTCGGCTTCCATGCAGTAGCGTGCACGGGAAATAAGTGATGGCCGTAGGGGGAGGCAAATTGTCAATCAGTGACAGGGGTTTGGCCGAGGGGCAGAGGGATAAGCAAAAGGTGACAGTGTAAAGACAGGGAGGGTGCAAATGTAAGAGGCAGACGGAAGAGGAAAGGGGGGTGGCTGTGAATGAGGCAAAATTTTATGTTGAGAGTGGTAAAGAGCTAGAGGTGACTACTGAGGGGGAAGCTAAATATGACTATTAGGGTGGCAAGAGATGACGGTGGCACTGAGAGAGTTCACTGTGGGGGGTTTGGGAGGCCAAGTGTGACAGGGGCAGAGGGGGGTAGATCATGTGACTGTGGAGGTAGCAAAGGAGAAGCTAGAGATTACTGTCTAGGTGTCACAGAGAGTTGACTGTGGGGGTGGTAGATTGCGAGGCCAAGTGTGACAGGGGCAGAGGGGTAGACGAGTTACCTTTGGAGCTAGCAGAATATGGTTCTATAAGTGGCAAAGTGTGGGGGGGGGGGCAGAAGGTGACTGAAAGGAATAGATGAGGCAGGGGGTGGCCATGAGGGTTACATAAGAAAAGGTGATTGTGAAAGGCACAAGGAGGGACATGAGGTCACTTGGCTGGCAGGGGGTAAGGCGATGGAAAGATGGGGACAAGAGAGGCAAAGGGGTAGGTAAGAGGTGACAGGGGAGAGGTAAACGGTGATTGGATGAGGCAGGAGATGGCAGAGCAAGAGGTGACTGAAAGTCAGAGGGGGAGGTGACAATGAAAGGGGGAGGCAAGAGATGGGAGGGGGAGGTTAGAGGTGACAATGAGAGGAGGAGGTAAGAGGTGACAGGGGAAGGAAAGAGGTGACAATGAGAGGGGGAGGCAAGAGGTGATAGGAAGGTAAGAGGTGACAATGAGAGGGGGAGGTAGGAGGTGACAATGAAAGGGGGAGGCAAGAGATGAGAGGGGGAGGTTAGAGGTGACAATGAGAGGAGGAGGTAAGAGGTGACAGGGGAAGGAAAGAGGTGACAATGAGAGGGGGAGGCAAGAGGTGATAGGAAGGTAAGAGGTGACGATGAGAGGGGGAGGCAAGAGGTGACAAGGAGAGAGGGAGACAAGAGGTGACAGGGGAAGGAAAGAGGTGACAATGAGAGGGGGAGGTAAGAGGTACAGGGGAAGGAAAGAGGGGACAATGAGAGGGGGAGGCAAGAGGTGACAAGGAGAGAGGGAGACAAGAGGTGACAGGAAGGTAAGAGGTGACCATGAGAGGGGGAGGTAAGAGGTGACAGGGGAAGGTAAGAGGTGACAATGAGGCAGAGGGGGAGGTAAGAGTTGACAATAAGATGAAGATGGGAGGTAAGATGTGACAATAAGAGGCAGAGGGGATGGCAGGCAATAATGCAGACAACAGAGGCAGTGGGCGTATCATCGAGGGAGAGGCAGGAGGAGATGGGGCCCCTGGGAAAAGGCAGAAGGGGCAGCTGTACCTCTATGAATTGGGATTATGGGTTAGTGTAAGTTGCATGCCTTCTGGGTATATATAGCATTAAAAAAAAGTCCAAATCAGCTGCACCACTAAATGTCTAAATGCTTTTATTCCATCAAAAGTAGCAGATACAGAGAAAAGGGACTATGTTTTGGGCATATAGCCCTTAGTCATGTCCTATGCATTATACAGGATGCATGACTAAGGGCTATATGCCCAAAACCTTTGTTTGTTTTGGGGTCTTTGCAGTGACCCCCTCGCTAGCACACTACTTGATGGAATACACCTATTTTTTCTTTCATGATTCAGGTAAATCAGGCAATTTTAAGCAACTTTCTAATTTACTCATATTATTAATTTGTCTTCACTCTCTTGCTCTCTTTATTTGACCACCAATCAGTATGCTGAACCAAAAATGGGCCAGCTCCTAAGTTTACATTCTTGCTTTTTCAAATAAAGATACCAAGAGAATAAAAAAAATATATAATAGGAGTAAATTAGAAAGTTGCTTAAAATTGCCTGCTCTATCTGAATCATGAAATTAAATAAATAGGGTTTAATATTGCTTTGATTACCATTGTGCTGGATATTACTTTGATTTTTTAGGTGTTTATAAATAGTCAAGGGTCAGCAACTCTCCAGATGTTTTAAAACTACATTTCCCATGATGCTTACGTGTCTTTAAGCTATCTAAAGCATCATGGGAAATGTAGTTCTAAAATTTCTGAAGCGCGAAGGTTGCTGACCATTTACATTTCCAGTTTGTCACTTTTGCGTTTATTTCAAGTGTGAGGGACGATAATAAGTAACGCTCGGCATTTTTATTGTTATTTCACTGTAACTACTAAATACATATTATAGTTTTATAAATAAACAGCAAGCATAGTCCAAAACAACTACACAAGTGAGGCGGGGTGGTCTGTCAATACAACAAAACCGAACGGGCGGGTCAAATGTAGTTGTCACCTCCCGCAGCCAATCCTCTTTCAACTAATGTATTACCGCAGTTAATTGGATATTTTGTTCTGCGCCAGAGCGAGGCTTGACACGCAAGGCTGAATTTTGCGACCTCTTTACGGCAAGTTAGGAAATCATTTTTTTGTATTTCTTTGGAGCTGCCAAGGTGAGAGACCAGCATGCCGCTTTTTATTTATTTCTTTATTTCCTTCTAGGGTTTATAAATCAGATACTGAAAAGGTATTATCGTTATTTTATCTGTATGCTGTTTAGACACAGCCAGACGTATAGTATGGAGTGTTTAAAAGATATCATCTCGAATAAAGAACCATGCCTCCCTATTTATAAAATTAAAGGGACAGTCAAGTCCAAAAAAACTTTACTGATTTAAATAGGTAATGCAATTTTAAACAACTTTCCAATTTACTTTTATCACCAATTTTGCTTTGTTCTCTTGTTATTCCTAATTGAAAGCTAAACCTAGGAGGTTCATATGCTAATTTCTTAGAACTTGAAGACTGCATCTAATCTTAATGCATTTTGACCACTAGATGGCATTAGTTCATGTGTTTCATATAGATAACATTGAGCTCATGCACATGAAGTTACCCTGGAGTGAGCACTGATTGGCTAAAATGCAAGTCTGTCAAAAGAACTGAAATAAGGGGGCAGTTTGCAGAGGCTTAGATACAAGGTAATCACACAAGTAAAAAGTATATTAATATAACAGTGTTTGTTATGCAAAGTTGGGGAATCGGTAATAAAGAGATTATCTTTCTTTTTAAACAACAAAAATTCTGGTGTTGACTCTCCCTTTAAATACTGGACCTTCTAACTCTATAAACCCTACTTTAAAAAAAAATGCTCAAGAAACAAGAATTGTATGTAATAATGCATAATATATTTTTGTATGATAATTACATTTTTGGCTGTTTTAAAAAAGATTTTGGAAATGAGAGGAAGTGCATCTCTGGGGTACAGTTTTGCTCACTAGACTTCTCAGAAAGCAAAAAAAGTATTTTTATTCAGAGCAGCAACATCTGTTTTAAAAAAAAAAAATAATAATAATAATAAACTTGCAATATATGAAAATAGCAAGTGTGTGTCAGGTTTAGATGAGGTGCTCTCATTTATTTCAGAGTTGTGTTAGGAATTAAATTAGTATCACAATGTTGTAATGTAAACAATGACATTTAAATAAAATAGTGATATAAAAATGTTACTTGAGTTGCACGAGTGGCAGTTGTACCAGTTAAAATATAAAGATTTGCTTACAAACATTATAATGGCTACTATGCCTGTGGTTTTAAAGGGATGGGAAAGTTAAAATTAAACGTACATGTAATTTTAGGACACTTTTAAATTCATTTCTATTTTTCATATGCTTCGTTCTCTTGGTATTCGTTGTTAGAAAAAAGAATATGCACATATCCTACACTGCTGATTGGTGCCTGCACACATTTGTCTTTTGTGATTGGCTAACTAGATGTGTTCCTTCAGCAAAGGATAAAAAGAGAATTAAGCAAATTTGATAATATAAGTAAATTGAAAAGTTGTTTAAAATTATCTGTTCTCTCTAAATCATGAAAGACATGTTTGAGGTTTCCTGCCCCTTTAAGTATCTTTTCTGATATGTGCACTTTAAAACGGACATTATCTTCAAATGTGTTTTAATTTTCCATCTAAAAGGGCCCATTTCAAAATGTATTAGTGTCCTTTTTTTTTTTTTTTAAGGGATATGAAACCCAAAGATTTTCTTTTATGATTCAGACAGAGCATACAATTTTAAAAAAAGTTTTCAATTTATTCGGTTATCAAATTTGTATTGATCCCATGATATTCTTTGTTGAAGAGATACCTAAGTAGGTGTTGGAAATAAAGGTGCAATCTAGTACTTTTGCAAATGGTTAACGTTCTTTTAAAATTGCTGCAATATAGTGCACCAGACACCTCCTTGCTTTCCAACAAAGGATACCAAGAGAACAGACTAATAATAGTAGTAAATTAGAAATTGTTTAAAATTGCATGCTCTGTCTGAATCATGAAAGAAAATGTTTGGGTTTTTTGTTTTTCATGAGTAAATCAGTTTTATTTTTTCCTGTGAGAGTTGTCCTCACCTGCAAGTGTCCATTAGATATCACGTTATCAATAGTTTTTCAAACATGCACTTCTATATCGTTTTACGATCAAGAAAGGAGTGTAGTAAATAGAGCATCAAATTGTGCAGTTTTTACGTGCACACGTTATGAGGCATCAGCTACGACTGAGCATGTGCAGGAGTTCACAGTTTATACGTATGAGTCTGTGATTGGCTGATGGCTGTCATATGATAAACATTCAAAGTGTTATTGCATTATCTTTTTATTAAAGCGACAGTCAACACCAGAATTTTTGTTGTTTAAAAAGATAGATAATCCCTTTATTACCCATTCCCCAGTTTTGCATAACCAACACAGTTATATTAATATACTTTTTACTTCTGTGACTAACTTGTATCTAAGCATCTTCTGACCGCCCCTAATCACATGACTTTTAGTTATTATCTATTGACTTGCATTTTAGCCAATTAGTGCAGTGTCTGCCACTAGCCACGGGCGTGATCACAATGCTATCTATATGGCCTACATGAGCTTGCTCTCCCCTGCTGTGAAAAGCTAATAAAAAAGAGGCGGCCTTCAAGGGCATAAAAATTATCATATGAGCCTTCCTAGGTTTGCTTTCAACTAGAATACCAAGAGAACAAAGCAAAATTGTTGATAAAAGTAAATTGGAAAGTTGTTTAAAATTGCATGCCCTATTTGAAAACTTAATATATTTTTTTGGACTTGACTGTCCCTTTAAGTTTTGTTGATAATTCATTTCAGAAGAAATTACACTCCCGGTGGGGTGTAGAAGAGATAACTAATAAAATGATAATTTTCCATTGTTCTCTCAGATATAAGATAAGGAAGCATGTGTGTACGCAAAGTGATAACATAATGAAGTTTTATATCCCTTGAACCCTTTCCTGGCGGTACTTATTTGTCTACATCTGAACTTTGTTCCGATGTAAACAAATAAGTAAAAATTGAAATCACGCGATTAACCCTATGCAGTATCAGCCACGTGCTATCATTTGAGCACATTTTTTTGAAGTCAGTAAAGTCTGATTTGGGGAGAACAGTTTTTGAGTGTATGTCTTTTAGAATTAAAAGAATCGCTATAAAGGGACAGTAAAGTCAAAATTAAAGGGACACTGTACCCAATTGTTTTCTTTTGTAATTCAGAAAGAGCATGCAATTTTAAGCAACTTTCTAATTTACTCCTATTATCAATTTTTCTTCATTCTCTTGCTATCATTATTTGAAAAAGAAGGTATCTAAGCTTTTTTTTTTGTTTCAGTACTCTGGACAGCACTTTTTTATTGGTGGATGGATTTATCCACCAATAAGCAAGGACAACCCAGGTTGTTCACCAAAAATGGGCCGGCATCTAAACTTACATTCTTGCATTTCAAATAAAGATACCAAAAGAATGAAGAAAATTTGATAATAGGAGTAAATTAGAAAGTTGCTTAAAATTTCATGCTCAATCTGAATCATGAAAGAAAAATTTTGGGTACAGTGTCCCATTAAACGTTCATGATTCAGACAGAGCATGCAATTTTAAACAACTTTCCAATTTACTTCTATCAAATTTGCTTTGTTTTCTTAGTATCTTTTATTGAAGACTAATACTAGCTAGGCTCATATGAGCTCAGGAGTGCGCATGTGTCTTTAGTAATCTATGGCAGCAGTTTTGCAACAGAGTACTAAAGACACGTGCACACTCCTGAGCCTACCTAGTTTTACTCTTCAATAAAAGATAACAAGAGAATAAAGCAAATTTGATAACAGAAGTACATTAGAAAGTTGTTTAAAATTGAATGTTCTATCTGAATCATTAAAGTTTAATTTTGACTTTACTGTCCCTTAAAGAAATCAACATTAAAGGGACACTAAATGCAACAATTTTCTTTCATGGTTCAGATAGAGAATACAATTTCAAACATTCCAATTTACTTTACTATTATCTTATTTGCTTCATTTTTTTAAATATCCTTTGTTATAGAAATAGCCAATCACACAAGGCGTCTATGTGCAGCCACCAGCAGCAGCAGCTACTAAGCCTATCTAGATATGCTTTTCAGCAAAGGATATCGAGAGAACGAAGAAAAATAGATAATGGAAGTAAATTAGAAAGTTGTTAAAAAACATAATTTATGCTTACCTGATAAATTCCTTTCTTCTGTAGTGTGATCAGTCCACGGGTCATCATTACTTCTGGGATATTACTCCTCCCCAACAGGAAGTGCAAGAGGATTCACCCAGCAGAGCTGCATATAGCTCCTCCCCTCTACGTCACTCCCAGTCATTCGACCAAGGACCAACGAGAAAGGAGAAACCAAGGGTGTAGTGGTGACTGGAGTATAATTTAAAAAATATTTACCTGCCTTAAAAAACAGGGCGGGCCGTGGACTGATCACACTATAGAAGAAAGGAATTTATCAGGTAAGCATAAATTATGTTTTCTTCTGTTAAGTGTGATCAGTCCACGGGTCATCATTACTTCTGGGATACCAATACCAAAGCAAAAGTACACGGATGACGGGAGGGATAGGCAGGCTCTTTATACAGAAGGAACCACTGCCTGAAGAACCTTTCTCCCAAAAATAGCCTCCGAGGAAGCAAACGTGTCAAATTTGTAAAATTTGGAAACAGTATGAAGCGAAGACCAAGTTGCAGCCTTGCAAATCTGTTCAACAGAGGCCTCATTCTTAAAGGCCCAAGTGGAAGCCACAGCTCTAGTAGAATGAGCTGTAATTCTTTCAGGAGGCTGCTGTCCAGCAGTCTCATAGGCTAAACGAATTATGCTACGAAGCCAAAAAGAAAGAGAGGTAGCAGAAGCCTTTTGACCTCTCCTCTGACCAGAGTAAACGACAAACAGGGAAGACGTTTGTCGAAATTCCTTAGTTGCCTGTAAGTAAAATTTTAGGGCACGAACTACATCCAGATTGTGCAGAAGACGTTCCTTCTTCGAAGAAGGATTTGGGCACAAAGAAGGAACAACAATCTCTTGATTGATATTCCTGTTAGTGACTACCTTAGGTAAGAACCCAGGTTTAGTGCGCAGAACTACCTTATCCGAATGAAAAATCAAATGAGAATCACAATGTAAGGCTGATAACTCAGAGACTCTTCGAGCCGAGGAAATAGCCATTAAAAATAGAACTTTCCAAGATAACAACTTTATATCAATGGAATGGAGGGGTTCAAACGGAACACCCTGTAAAACGTTAAGAACAAGGTTTAAACTCCATGGCGGAGCAACAGTTTTAAACACAGGCTTAATCCTGGCCAAAGCCTGACAAAAAGCCTGAACGTCTGGCACTTCTGACAGACGTTTGTGTAACAGAATGGACAGAGCTGAGATCTGTCCCTTTAATGAACTAGCAGATAAACCCTTTTCTAAACCTTCTTGTAGAAAAGACAATATCCTAGGAATCCTAACCTTACTCCAAGAGTAACCTTTGGATTCACACCAATATAGGTATTTACGCCATATCTTATGGTAAATCTTTCTGGTAACAGGCTTCCTAGCCTGTATTAAGGTGTCAATAACTGACTCAGAAAACCCACGTCTTGATAAAATCAAACGTTCAATTTCCGAGCAGTCAGCTTCAGAGAAGTTAGATTTTGATGTTTGAAAGGACCCTGTATCAGGAGATCCTGTTTCAGAGGTAGAGACCAAGGTGGACAGGATGACATGTCCACCAGGTCTGCATACCAAGTCCTGCGTGGCCATGCAGGTGCTATTAGAATCACTGATGCTCTCTCCTGTTTGATTCTGGCAATCAATCGAGGAAGCATCGGGAAGGGTGGAAACACATAAGCCATCGTGAAGTCCCAAGGTGCTGTCAGGGCATCTATTAGGACTGCTCCTGGATCCCTGGATCTGGACCCGTAACGAGGAAGCTTGGCGTTCTGTCGAGACGCCATGAGATCTATCTCTGGTTTGCCCCAACGTCGAAGTATTTGGGCAAAGACCTCCGGATGAAGTTCCCACTCCCCCGGATGAAAAGTCTGACGACTTAAGAAATCCGCCTCCCAGTTCTCCACTCCCGGGATGTGGATTGCTGACAGGTGGCAAGAGTGAGACTCTGCCCAGCGAATTATCTTTGATACTTCCATCATTGCTAGGGAGCTCCTTGTCCCTCCCTGATGGTTGATGTAAGCTACAGTCGTGATGTTGTCCGACTGAAACCTGATGAACCCCCGAGTTGTCAACTGGGGCCAAGCCAGGAGGGCATTGAGAACTGCTCTCAATTCCAGAATGTTTATTGGCAGGAGACTCTCCTCCTGACTCCATTGTCCCTGAGCCTTCAGAGAATTCCAGACTGCACCCCAACCTAGAAGGCTGGCGTCTGTTGTTACAATTGTCCAGTC
Source organism: Bombina bombina (assembly GCF_027579735.1). NCBI lineage: Eukaryota > Metazoa > Chordata > Amphibia > Anura > Bombinatoridae > Bombina > Bombina bombina. The sequence continues at coordinate 48,674,842 of NC_069510.1, read as the reverse complement.
TGGTCTGCTGAATGGCATCCCCCTGGACAGATGTGGCCGAGAAAGCCACCATAGAAGAGAATTTCTGGTCTCTTGATCCAGATTCAGAGAAGGGGACAAGTCTGAGTAATCCCCATTCCACTGACTTAGCATGCATAGTTGCAGTGGTCTGAGGTGTAAGCGAGCAAATGGCACTATGTCCATTGCCGCTACCATTAAGCCGATTACCTCCATGCATTGAGCCACTGATGGGTGTTGAATGGAATGAAGGGTGCGGCAAGCACTTTGAAGTCTTGTTAACCTGTCCTCTGTCAGGTAAATCTTCATTTCTACAGAATCTATAAGAGTCCCCAGGAAGGGAACTCTTGTGAGTGGAACGAGTGAACTTTTCTTTTCGTTCACCTTCCATCCATGTGACCTTAGAAATGCCAGCACTAACTCTGTATGAGACTTGGCAGTTTGAAAGCTTGAAGCTTGTATCAGAATGTCGTCTAGGTATGGAGCTACCGAGATTCCCCGCGGTCTTAGTACCGCCAGAAGAGCACCCAGAACCTTTGTGAAGATTCTTGGAGCTGTAGCCAATCCGAATGGAAGAGCCACAAACTGGTAATGCCTGTCTAGGAAGGCAAACCTTAGGTACCGATAATGATCTTTGTGAATCGGTATGTGAAGGTAAGCATCTTTTAAATCTACAGTGGTCATGTACTGACCTTCTTGGATCATAGGTAAAATTGTCCGAATAGTCTCCATCTTGAATGATGGAACTCTTAGGAATTTGTTTAGGATCTTTAAGTCCAGGATTGGTCTGAAAGTTCCCTCTTTTTTGGGAACCACAAACAGATTTGAGTAAAACCCTTGTCCCTGTTCCGACCGTGGAACTGGATGGATTACTCCCATTAACAAGAGCTCTTGTACGCAGCGTAGAAACGCCTCTTTCTTTGTCTGGATTGTTGACAACCTTGACAGATGAAATCTCTCTCTTGGAGGAGAGTATTTGAAGTCCAGAAGGTATCCCTGAGATATTATCTCTAGCGCCCAGGGATCCTGGACATCTCTTGCCCAAGCCTGGGCGAAGAGAGAAAGTCTGCCCCCCACTAGATCCGATCCCGGATCGGGGGCCCTCAATTCATGCTGTTTTAGGGGCAGCAGCAGGTTTCCTGGCCTGCTTGCCCTTGTTCCAAGACTGGTTAGGTCTCCAGTTTTGTCTGTAGCGAGCAACAGATCCTTCTTGCTTTGGGGCAGAGGAAGTTGATGCTGCTCCTGCTTTGAAATTCCGAAAGGAACGAAAATTAGACTGTTTGGCCTTAGGTTTGGCCCTGTCTTGAGGCAGGGCGTGGCCTTTACCTCCTGTAATGTCAGCGATAATTTCTTTCAAACCAGGCCCAAATAAGGACTGCCCTTTAAAAGCTATATTAAGTAATTTAGACTTAGAAGTAACATCAGCTGACCAGGATTTTAGCCACAGCGCCCTGCGTGCCTGAATGGCGAATCCTGAATTCTTAGCCGTAAGTTTAGTTAAATGTACTACGGCCTCCGAAATGAATGAATTAGCTAGTTTAAGGACTCTAAGCCTGTCCGTAATGTCGTCCAGAGTAGCTGAACTAATGTTCTCTTCCAGAGACTCAATCCAGAATGCCGCTGCAGCCGTGACCGGCGCAATGCATGCAAGGGGTTGCAATATAAAACCTTGTTGAACAAACATTTTCTTAAGGTAACCCTCTAATTTTTTATCCATTGGATCTGAAAAAGCACAGCTATCCTCCACCGGGATAGTGGTACGCTTAGCTAAAGTAGAAACTGCTCCCTCCACCTTAGGGACCGTTTGCCATAAGTCCCGTGTGGTGGCGTCTATTGGAAACATTTTTCTAAATATCGGAGGGGGTGAGAACGGCACACCGGGTCTATCCCACTCCTTAGTAACAATTTCAGTAAGTCTCTTAGGTATAGGAAAAACATCAGTACTCGCCGGTACCGCAAAATATTTATCCAACCTACACATTTTCTCTGGTATTGCAACTGTGTTACAATCATTCAGAGCCGCTAACACCTCCCCTAGTAATACACAGAGGTTTTCCAGCTTAAATTTAAAATTTGAAATATCTGAATCCAATCTGTTTGGATCAGAACCGTCACCCACAGAATGAAGTTCTCCGTCCTCATGTTCTGCCACCTGTGACGCAGTGTCTGACATGGCCCTAATATTATCAGCGCACTCTGTTCTCACCCCAGAGTGATCACGCTTGCCTCTTAGTTCTGGTAATTTAGCCAAAACTTCAGTCATAACAGTGGCCATATCTTGTAAAGTTATCTGTAATGGCCGCCCAGCTGTACTGGGCGCCACCATATCGCGCACCTCCCGAGCGGGAGATGCAGGTACTGACACGTGAGGCGAGTTAGTCGGCATAACTCTCCCCTCGTTGTTTGGTGAAATTTGTTCAATTTGTACAGATTGACTTTTATTTAAAGTAGCATCAATACAGTTAGTACATAAATTTCTATTGGGCTCCACTTTGGCATTGCAACAAATGACACAGGTATCTTCCTCTGAATCAGACATGTTTAACACACTAGCAAATAAACTTGCAACTTGGAATACAATTCTATTAGAATATTATTAAAAACGTACTGTGCCTTTAAGAAGCACAGAAGATTTATGACAGTTGAAAATTAATAAACTGAAACAGTTATAGCCTCAATCCTTGTAAACAACACAACTTTAGCAAAGGTTTGATCCCATTAGCAAAAGACAACTAATTCTGAAAGCAGAAAAAAATTACAGAATAAACGTTTTTTATCTCAGTCAACTATAATCTCACAGCTCTGCTGAGAGAAATTACCTCCCTCAAAACAAGTTTTGAAGACCCCTGAGTTCTGTAGAGATGAACCGGATCATGCAGGAAATACAATGAGCTGCTGACTGAAATTTTTGATGCGTAGCAAAAGCGCCAAAAAACGGCCCCTCCCCCTCACACACAGCAGTGAGAGAGAACAGAAACTGTCAGAAAAAAGATCAAGCAACTGCCAAGTGGAAAAATAGTGCCCAAACATTTATTCACTCAGTACCTCAGCAAATGAAAACGATTTTACATTCCAGCAAAAACGTTAAACATAATTTCTTAGTTATTAAAAAGTTTTATGTACTTCTTACAGTGTAATTCCAGTGAAGTACCATTCCCCAGAATACTGAAGTGTAAAGTATACATACATGACATTATATCGGTATGGCAGGATTTTCTCATCAATTCCATTGTCAGAAAATAAAAGCTGCTACATACCTCTATGCAGATTCATCTGCCCGCTGTCCCCTGATCTGAAGTTTACCTCTCCTCAGATGGCCGAGAAACAGCAATATGATCTTAACTACTCCGGCTAAAATCATAGTAAAACTCTGGTAGATTCTTCTTCAAATTCTGCCAGAGAGGTAATAACACACTCCGGTGCTATTTTAAAATAACAAACTTTTGATTGAAGATATAAAACTAAGTATAATCACCATAGTCCTCTCACACATCCTATCTAGTCGTTGGGTGCAAGAGAATGACTGGGAGTGACGTAGAGGGGAGGAGCTATATGCAGCTCTGCTGGGTGAATCCTCTTGCACTTCCTGTTGGGGAGGAGTAATATCCCAGAAGTAATGATGACCCGTGGACTGATCACACTTAACAGAAGAAATTGCTTGCTCTTTCTAAATCGTAAAATAAAAAAAAAATGGGTTTCATGTCCCTTTAATATGCTAAGACTTCTTAAATGTGATTACAGACACCTAATTCTTTGTCTTCCAGGTTTCCAAGATGGGGTTGCTCACTAACATTGCTAGGGGTCTGGTCCGTGGTGCAGACAGGATGTCTGTAACGACAAGCAAGCGGGGTCCTAGATCATACAACAAAGGGAGAGGGGCCAAGATGACTGGTTATATGACAAGCAGTGGAAAATTCATGAAAGTGAAAGAAATGGTCCCCGAATTTGTGGTTCCTGATCTGTCCGGTTTCAAACTAAAACCATATGTGTCTTACAAGGCTCCACCAGGAACTGAAGAGCAAATGACTGCCAAGAAACTTTTCAAAGAAACTGTTGCACCACTCATAGAAAAAGATATTAAAGATGGTACCTTTAATCCAGAGAACCTGGAAAAGTACGGATTTGAACCCACCCAGGAAGGAAAATTGTTTCAGCTGTTTCCAAAGAATTATGTGCAATAACTGTGAGAATGAGTCCTATAGCTTTTTGTTTCTATAACAACACATTTTCTAAAGCATCTTGTAAATAAATATAATCTGCCACTATGATATTTATACTGGAGTCTTTTACTTAAACTGTGAACAAACATGAACGTCTTTAACCCTTTCATGACAGGGTCATAATGTCTACATCGGAACGTTCCGATGTAGACAAATTGAAATCCCGCGATTGTGCATGCGATCGCGAGCTTTCAATAATGGGATCAGGTCAGGGGGCGTCCTTATGACGCTAGGCACGCCCTCCAGACCGCTATCACATACAGGAAGCGCCGTTGGCTTCAGGACAGCCAAACGGCTACAACGTATTTCGTCCTAATGGCGCTAAAGCCCAGCGCCGTTTGGATGGAATACAATGCCATAATGGTGGTAAAAGGTTAAATGGATACTAGATTTTTCTTTGCCTAAATTTTTTGTTGATGATCCATTTATATAGCACACCTGGGAGTGTTTTTGGAACATTGTGCTGATTTTCAGACTCCTAACCAAGCCCTTAAGTATCAGATGTAGACTGAAGTCTACAGAATCCTGCTTGCTCCCGTTAGTGTAATCTGTTTTTTCATATGCAGTGGAGGGTCTGCTTTTCCTGCTTTCTCAGCCCCTTTCAGTGGGTGTCCCAGCCTTACGTCATCAACATTGCTAAACTGGGAGCTTCTAAGTGTTTTTAAAAGGTTTTATACTGGATTTTTAGATCAGTATCTGTGCATATTCTTCTTTATAGTAGTGTCTGTTGCATGCAGTTATATGAAGTTTTGTGTATATTGTCCCTTTAAAGGGACACTAAACATATTTCATGTACCTCCCTCTAATCATGAGTGTTGCTATTTCGGGAACCTAGGTTACACTACCTCCGATCAAATCAGCAGTGCTAGTCACAAAATCAAAAAAAAGTGCAGGATTACTAGCCAGGGGTCGACAAAATCTGTTTAAAATGTAGTAGCCAGTAAGAATATTTAGGAGCCAGACATACTTTTAGGAGCCAGATAGTAGTATTTGTATAAAGATATATGGAAAATAACCCAAAAAGTTAGGAGTCAGAGGTAAAATTCTAGTAGCCACTAGTCTTTAAATAACAAATCAGAGCCTTTACTTTTTTGACTATAATGGCTCCTTTTAAATGCTGATTCTTTAAAGGGACAGTCTAGGCCAAAATAAACTTTCATGATTCAGATAGGGCATGTCATTTTAAACAATTTTCCAATTTACTTTTATCACCTATTTTGCTTTGTTCTCTTGGTATTCTTAGTTGAAAGCTTAACCTAGGAGGTTCATATGCTAATTTCTTAGACCTTGAAGGCCACCTCTTTTCAGAATGCATTTTAACAGTTTTTCACCACTAGAGGGTGTTAGTTCATGTGTTTCATATAGATAACACTGTGCTCGTGCAGTTTTCTGGGAGCAGGCACTGATTGGCTAAACTGCAAGTCTGTCAAAAGAACTGAAATAAAGGGGCAGTTTGCAGAAGCTTAGATACAAGATAATCACAGAGGTTAAAAGTATATTAATATAAAAGTATATTAATATAACTGTGTTGGTTATGCAAAACTGGGGAATGGGTAATAAAGGGATTATCTATCTTTTAAAACAATAAAAATTCTGGTGTAGACTGTCCCTTTAAAAAAAAAAAAAGCAACAAAAAAAATAGACACATAAAACGTAATGAAATATTGAATTTTTAATAACAAGCTTTCATTTAGAATTTCACAAGCTGCTGTTTTTTTGTTTCCTTCACAAACAAAATCTTCACATAAGTCAGAAAGCATTTCTTTATAAAAGGAGAAAATACATCGGCGAAAAACCAACCATCTGCTGTTAAAAAGGGCCCCATAAAATCGCTTTACTACAGCTCTCAAGGGGCCTTGTAAATCCCTAGCTTTCCTTATACTCCTCCCATGGGACGATAAACATCAGAAAACACACTTATACTACAATAACCCCTTAAAGGGACATAAAAAACAGGAAGGTATATTCAGTGAGACTGTATGGCAGGAGTTTACTATTTCCTGTCATGTGACGTTTCAGACATGAACTTAACCTTTGTTGAAACGCAGAAAGGTAACAAGAAAATAAAAATTTGATAATAGAAGTAAATTGGATTTTTTTTTAAAATTGTATTCTCTATCTGAATCATGGGTAAGGAAATAGGTCTCATGTCTCTTTAAATGGATAGATTCAGTTTGCTCAATTGTTTCATGACGGAATAATTCCATCATTGGTCATTAAGGGGTTACATTTTTATTATTCACATTAAAGAGCATCATTTTCTTTTGAGTAGGATTTTTTTTATGGAGATGAAAGATAAAATTCAAATGTTATGGATCAAACAGAGCATGCAATTTTAAGAGACTTTTTAATTGACTCCTATTATTTCATTTACTTTGTTTTCTTAGTATCCCTTGTTAAAAAAAACCCAAAACATACCTAGGCAGTCTCAAGAGCAGCAATGCTCTAGTGGGAGCTGGTTGCTGATTGGTGGCTACACACGTCTTTTTTAACATGTTTAATTGCTGCTATTTCATATATATATATATATATATATATATATATATATATATAATTATAGAAACTTAGTACAATTATCAGAAAAATTAATCATGGTCTGTATCAGGGGTCAAGTCCAGCGGGAACGGAGAGCAGAAACACTTCAGTAAACGCTGCTGCTGGTGGGAGGAGCTGGAGCGCAGTCTGATTAGAGGGATAGTGAGATCCTCTAGTAATGGACAGTAAAACTTCCTACAATACACTAAATGCAAGTCTGTCAGTGTCCCTGCTGTGTGATCACCCTGCACTGTGTGGAACACATGGTGCTTACATTTCTGTGTGGCTTGCTCTGGGGTTATTTAGCTCACCTCAGCAGAAATAGGACTATTGCACCTTAAAGGGATACTGAACCCACATTTTTTTCCTTTTGTGATTCAGCTAGAGCATGCAATTTTAAGGACATTTCTAATTTACTCCTATTAGCAAATGTTCTTCATTATCTTAGTATCTACCAATTAACAAGTGCTGTCCAGGGTTCTGGACTTTCTTTTTCAAATAAAGATAGCAAGAAAACAAAAAAAATGATAATAGGAGTAAGTTAGAAAGTTGCTTAAAGGGACAATGATCCCAATTTTTTGCTTTCATGATTCAGATAGAGCATGCAAATTTAAGCAACTTTCTAATTTACTCCTATTATCAATTTTTCTTCGTTCTCTTGCTTTCTTTATTTGAAAAAGAAGGCATCTAAGCTGTTTTTTTGGTTCAGGACCATGGAAAGCACTTTTTTATTGGTGGGTGAATTTATCCACCAATCAGCAAGAACAACACAGTGTGTTCACTAAAAATGGGCCGGCATCTAAACTTACATTCTTGCATTTCAAATAAAGATACAAAGAGAATGAAGAACATTTGATAATAGGAGTAAATTAGAAAGGTGCTTAAAATTGCCTGCTCTATCTGAATCACAAAAGAAAAAATTTGGGTTCAATGTCCCTTTAAGTGGGTGAGACTCTGTGACAGAGGAGGATTCTCACGCCCAAAGGCAGCCATTCAACCCTTCATTGGATTTACTTTGCTTTCATTAACCGTGTATAGATTATATACATTTAAATACAGTGGGTGTGTGTATAAAACAATATTAATTGTTTGAGGGGTGGAAGTCTTGGTGAGTTTCCCCACTTTTTTGTAGGACTTGACTCTTGGTCTGTATAGATTTGTTATTCTGTAAATTTCATGTATTTAAAGGGACAGTTTACATGAACATTTTTTTTTGTTTAAAAAGGTTGATAATCCCTTTATTACCCATTCCCCAGTTTTGCACAACCAACCCAGTTATACTATTATACTTGTATTCTAAGCCTCTGTAGACTGCTCCCCTTATCTCAGTGCTTTTTACAGACATATTTTAGCCAATCAGTGCTGGTTCTTGCATAACTCCACGGAAGTGAGTGCAATGTTATCTGACACACACAAACTAGCGCTGTCTGGCTGTGAAAAAATAATAAAATGCACTGAGATAAGAGGCGGCATTCGAAGGCTTAAAAATTTGCATATGAGCCTATCTCGGTTTAGCTTTCAACAAATCCAAGCAAAAGAAGATACAGGCACTAACAGGTGAAAATATAAAAAATTAAAAGTTTATTGCGAAACTACATTAAAAAGTATTCCCAGACAAGGGAAAAGGTTTCCCTTGTCTGGGAATATTTTTTTTAATGTAGTTTCTCAATACATTTTTTTATATTTTCAGATAGTAGTGCCTGCATCTTCTTTTGCTTGGACTTGTGACTTTGGCCGTGTGATCCGCCGCTGCTACGGCACTCCAGGTCATTGCTTTTTTTCCCCCCACATGTTTTCTGCACACCAGCTGGCAGCTGCCGTGTTCCGGACACCCCAACCACTTGCACATTAGCTTTCAACAAAGAATACCAAGAGAGCAAAGCAAATTTGATTATAAAAGTAAATTGGAAAGTTGTTTGAAATTGCATGAAAGTATCATTTTGACTAGACTGTTTGTTTAAAGGGACATTAAACACTTTCATATAGTAATATAAAATAAATAAATTGTGTGTATATATATATATATATATATATATATATATATATATATATATATATATATATAAAAAGAACTCTGCAATATATATTCATTATTCATTTTATTACCTTTTACCTGTAGTTCCATTCTGAAATTGTGAGCTTTTCAGTTCTGGTTAGAAATGGAAGTTCAGAACACTGTTATATTCCACACAGCCATTGGCTGCACACTCTAGTGACCTATGTATAAATGTCCCTAATTGGCCACAGCAGAGAAGGTAACCTAAGTTACAACATGGCAGCTCCCATTGTTTTATAGACATTAAAACTTTACACTTATTTTGTCAATATTTAAACAACTAATGAAACTTTAAAAAAATGCATCTGTATGTTATTCTCAGACTAATCTTTTCTTTGAATGCCTCATTCTATTTAGCATTTATTTAGTGTTTAATGTCCCTTTAAGTGTAAAAATTGCTTTTTTTGAATATCCAAACTCTACCCATTACTTGCCTTGTCAGGACTTGTTAGTGAAGTAGTCCCAGCTAGTAAAGGATATAATGTTGCAAAATGTCCATTGCTTTGCAGTTCCTTATCTGATCATTTCTACGGAGGGCAATTTAGGAACAGATATGTAGCAGTGTTAGGGTTTGTGAAGCCTACAGTTCTCAGAAACAAAACCCCCCAATTTTCATAATTAAAGGGCCATAATACCCAAATGTTTAAACACTTGAAAGTGATGCAGTATAGCTGTAAAAAGCTGAGTAGAAAATATCTCTTGAACATCTCTATGTAAAAAAGAAAGACATTTTACCTCAAAAGTTCATCAGTAGCCACATCCCATTGTAAAGGATTTCTAAGCAGCATTTTAGTGTGTTTGTCCTGGGACATCTGAAAGGATGAGCCTTGTGAACTCTCATATTATTTCACCAATCAGGTAAAGGAAGCTTACTATGGAATCTCATGAGAGTTAAGTGAAATCTCATTAGATCACAGTAAGAGTTCATGACCTCAGCACTGCTGATGCTGATTGGCTGCTGTTCATTTCTTCATTTTTTTTTTTTTTTTTTTTACCTGCAGCTGGGAACAGGTGAAGTATAACTTTTTACACAGAACTTACTCTGCTGAGCTGAGGAGATTGTGAGGTAAAATATCTTCCTTTTTTACATAGAGATGCTCAGGTGATATTTTCCTGTCAGCTTTTTACAGTTCTACTGCATCAGTTACAAGTGATTTAGCATACAAGTATTATGTCCCTTTAAATTACAAGAAAATTTGGCAAACTAAATAAAAGTACAATGCAAAGTTGTTTCAGTATGCATAAATAAACCATTCATATTAAAATCTCTGCATGTTTACGGTCTCTTTAACGCGATAAATGAATGTCCCTTTAAAAAAAAAAAAAGAAAAAGAGTATTTACCAGCAATTAAACACTGCATTGAGAAAATAAAAATGCACACAAAATCAATTATTTCAAATAATTCAAATTTGTCAATCATATAAGTAAAAAAAGAAGTTTGAATAGTTCAGAGATACGCCCAATGAAAACCCTCAAATACTTTTTATTAGGAGTGTACATTCAGAACTTGCGTTAATATACGAATCCGATAAAATGCAGCCACTCGTAGAATTCGGCTCTTTTCGGAGCTGTATTTATTCTTGTGAAAGTTCAACACGCTAGGATCTGGATTTGCACAGATCCTAGTGTGTTGAAATTTCCCAAGCATAAATTTAGTCCCGAAAAGAGCAGAATTTCACGAGTCGCTGCCTTTTTCCGCATTAGGATCCTAACTTTTTACCTGGTCTCTTTTGCTGTGATTAATTAGAGACAGATGTTCACTGCTCTAAGCAATTAACATACAGCATGTAGCAAAGTCAGTCTTAAAAATGCACAATGTAATTCAGTCTCTATTGTGGTGAAGGGAGTGAGAAATGCAATTTGCTAAGGTAAATTACATTAAAACAAAATGAATATACATGTGCATTTTCTAGGCTTAAAGGGATATGAAACCCAATAATTTTCTTTCATGATTCAGATAGAGCAGTAATTTTAAGAAACTTTCTAATTTACCCTTATCAATTTTTCTTCGTTCTCTTGGTATCTTTATGAAAAAGCAGAAATGTAACTTTAGGGGCCGGCCCATTTGTGGTTCAGTACCTGGATAGCACTTGCTTATTGGCTAAATGTAGCCACCAATCAGCAAGCGCAACCTAGGTGCTGGACACAGCTTCTAATCTTACATTACTGCTTTTTCAAATAAAGATAGCAACAGAACGAAAAAAAAATGTGATAAATTAGAAAGTTGATTCAAATTGCCTGCTCTGTCTAAATCATGAAAGAACAAATTTGAGTTTCATATCCCTTTAATTTCATATTTTTTATTCAGATAGATGTCCCTTTACATGTTTTACTCTAACTGTACGTTTACTACATGTGACAACAGTGTCCCTTTTTATTGGGCAGCCCAAGAATAAAATATGGTTTTACCAATGTGTTTGTAACTTTTCTTTAAATGTTACAGAAAATAATTGACTTTCTTTCCCAAAACTTGCTACACTCATTTTAAACCACTGATTATTAAAGGGACACTAAACACACATTGTTTCTTTCATGATTAATATAGAGCATGCAATTTTAAGCAACTTTCTAATTTACTCCTATTATCAATTTTTCTTCATTCTCCTGCTATCTGTATTTGAAAAAGCAGAAATGTAAGCTTAAGAGCCGGCCCATTTTTGGTTCAGAACCTGGGTAAATGTAGCAAACCAATTGGCAAGCTCTACCCAGGTGCTGAACCAAAAATGGGCTGGCTCCTAATCTTAGTTTCCTGCATTTTCAAATAAAGATTGCAAGAGAACGAATAAAAATTGATAATAGGAGTAAATTAGAAAGTTGCTTAAATTTGCATGCTCTATCTGAACCATCTTTAATTTACAAGAACCACATTCTTAATCAGCAATACAAGTATTTCCTGCTGCTTTAAAAAATAGAATCATATATTTAGTTCCAATAACATATTGCTGTAAAATCGCTGGTTAAAAGTTTGAAAACAATATGAACACAAGTGACCAATAATAAAGAATCTCTTTTTGCATGGGATTTGAGTGCAAAGGAGGTAGATCGCTTGCATGTTCCAGAAATAGTGCCGGTGAAAGTGTTATTGCTCACTCGGACTGGACTCTCTGGTATTCCCATCTCCATATATGAAGAACGTGATCATAAAACGAGCAGGTAGCTACCAAGTTGCTAGCGAATACTTCATCTTTAGACAAGGCTGGTTCAGAGATACCTTGAGATTCCCCAGTAGCTGAAGCGATCGCTTTTCTCTTGCTGTCAGCTACTGGCACATATTCATCCTCCAGCACCACATCAAAGCTACCAGTGGGCGACTCATAAAAGATCTTTAGGTTCTGCATAGATGTGTCCAGTTTCTGAGCTCCAGTGTCCGAGCTGCTGCTCACTGATGTGTTGGAACTCACAAGTACTGGTTCTGGATTGCTGAGTGAGGAGGATTGTAGAGGCAGAGTTGACCAACCCGCTCCGTAGGCTAGAGAGTTGTGTAGCGCATAGGACGACAGTATGGAGCATTCATCTAATGATTGGGAAAGGCCAAACATACATTAGCGTAGTAAAAAGAACTAGTCAACCATAAAAAGGTTATGTTAAAGATGCTCAATAACTAACAGGAAATACACGTTTATGTATAATGTAGACTGTAAGCGCTTCAGAGCAGGGATTTCTGTATTAAAGGGACAGTCAAGTCCAAAATAAACTTTCATGATTCAGATAGAGCATGTCATTTTAAACAACTTTCCAAGTTACTTTTATCACCAATTTTGCTTTGTTCGCTTGGTATTCTTAGTTGAAAGCTAAACCTAGGAGGTTCATATGCTAATTTCTTAGACCTTGAAGGCCGCCTCTAATCTAAATGCATTTTGATAGTTTTTCACCACTAGAGGGCATTAGCTCATGTTTCATATAGATAACATTGAGCTCATGCACGTGAATTTACCATGGAGACAGCTCTGTTTGGCTAAAATGCAAGTCTGTCAAAAGAACTGAAATAAGGGGGCAGTCTGCTGAGGCTTAGATACAAGGTAATTACAGAGGTAAAACGTGTATAATTATAACTGTGTTGCTTATGCAAAACTGGGGAATTGGTAATTAAGGGATTATCTATCTATTAAAACAACAAAAATTCTGGTTTTGACTGTCCCTTTAAAGTAACAGCAATGTCAAAATTAAAGGAATATGAAACCCAACTTTTTTCTTTCATGATTGAGATAGAGCATGCAATTTTAAGCAACTTTCTAATTTACTCTTATTATCAATTGTCTTTGTATCTTTATTTGAAAAGCAGGAATGTAAAGCTTAGGAATCAGACCATTTTTGGTTTTGCCCCCTGGGTAGCACTTGCTGATTGGTGGCTACATTTAGATACCAAGAGAAGAAAAATTGATAATAGGAGTAAATTAGAAAGTCGCTTGCTCTATCTTTAAAGGGATATGAAACGCAAATTTGTTTCTTTCATGATTCATAATGAAAAAAAAAACATTTGCTTTTCATATCCCTTTAAACTTTCATTATTTACATAGAGCATTCACTTTTAAGCAACTTTCCAATTTACTTCTACAAAAGCTTGGCAAATTATTAGACCCATTGGGTAAATGTTGATATTAATTTCATATTTCTTCTTAATAGTGTTGATTGATTTTGTTAGTTTTGTAACTATTTCTTATTGGCAACATCTGCAATACATATTTACGTGTAAAATAAAAAAATAATAATCGCAGTACAAGAAATTGTAGATATCATGTAGTTCTGTAAAGAATATTAGGAAAAATATGGATTGTGGGAATGGTTTTGGAGCAGGGTTCCTGGCTAAGAGGCCCTCTTCAGATAATCATCACTGAACAGTTCTCTCGGATACCTTGATACCTGCATCCTGAATGTGTTTAGACAAAACTCTAATTCCAAATTATTCCACAGCACCAAGAGAATAGTCATAGCCTTTATTGGAACATAGAGGTCATAAGATACCGCAAGCGACGTTTTCGGGTTAATATAGACATGACTGTCAGTTTCCTATGTTTGCTTGAAGATCTCAAATTCTTCTGTCAGTTCTTGGTGTAGTAACACAATATTGACCGCAATTGCCCTTCCATTTTGGGTTTAAATCATCCTCATAATCCAGTTTTTTCTTAAAGGGATACTGCACCCAAATTTTTTCTTTCATAATTCAGATAGAGCATGTCATTTTAAGCAACTTTCTAATTTACTCTTATTATCAATTTTTTATGTTCTCTTTGTATCTTTATTTGAAAAACAGGAATGTAAGCTAAATGTAGCCGCCAATCCGCAAGCGCTACCCAGGTGCTGAACCAAAGATGGGCCGGTTCGTAAGCTTTAATTCCTGCGTTTTCAAATAAAGATACCAAGAGAATGAGGAAAAATAATAATAGGAGTAAATTAGAAAGTTGTTTCATAAAATAAAAAAATTTGGGTTCAGTATTCCTTTAATATTCTTTACAGAACGATGTGATAACCTACAATTTTAGCAATGTTGTACTGCAACATATTTTTGCCGACAATTTGACCAAATTTTTTAACGAAGATCGCTCTTTTTTTTATCTATCTGTAAAAACATATACATTTGTTAATTTACCAAATATTTTAGTACTATTACATCAAATTACACGTAAATATGTATTGCAGATGTTGCCAATATAAGAAGAAATATAAAATGAATATTAAAATTTCTATCTAGTAATTTTAAAACTGGAGTTTGTATATGTGACCTGCTACCTCTATCAGGGCAGGATATGATGGTATAAAGTAAGGAACTGTAGAGAAAAGGAAGAGAGTACTGAAGAGAGTCTGATTACTGAGTGTGGATGTGGCAACCAGGCACATGTGACATTGGTGCACGCAAAGGAAAGGGAGAGGTGCGGCTGTGAGCCCAACACTCCACAGACTATGGCACTTTTATAGAGTCCATTTTCTAGGTATCATGGTTCCTGGGATTTACCAAGTTGTTTTTTTATAAATTGCCACTTTTAAATGCAACAAATATTGCTTAAATATGGGAGTTTCTAATAACTAAAGCATACATTGATGAAGTGATGAGATCATCTAGCAAACCTAGCACAATTTAATATTGCAAAAAAGGCATGTGATGTTGTTCTGGTAACAAGCTGGGGTAGTTACTGTCTGTAATATATTTACACTACAATAAACGTACCAGACTGGTTGTCACTATCCAAGATGTGGAAGCCATTGTGCATACAAGCAGCCAGTAGGAGGTTGCTATGGATAGGATGCCATTTCAGTCTCCATACCCCTCCTTGAACGTGGGTATCCGAGATGGGCTGTTTCATCTGCCGTGTGTCCCAAATGAGAACATGCTCATCGTAGCTGGAGTGCAAAGAGAAGACAGGGCACCATGTTTAGACCGGCTTACGGAGATCTATACTTATTTACAGAAACAAAATGACAATTTTAAATCCTTTCGAAGCTATTATATATGCTATATAAGTTGTTTGCAGTCCAGTGCTTCATTACCAATATACACTATGAAACCCTTGCTCCACTCCGATGTAGATACACGTCATACAGTGCATAGCCCCTTGTACTGCATAACTTATATCTACGTCCAACCTTCAGGAAGTTCCAGCAGTCTCAGTTGTCAAGTGACAACTGAAACTTGCTCTTCCTAGGCTGCAGGCATCTGCCTTCATATGGTAACGGAGCACATATGAATGCAGACTGCCTGATCATTGCAGACAGTGACACGGTCTGTGTCATGGTACGTAACGATCTCCATTTGTGTCAGTGGGAGGTTCAGAAGGGATGGAGGGAAGTGGGGTGGGCAGCACAGCAGTGGAGGGAGGGGCGGGGTCCTACCTATAGAAAATTAAGTGTAAATAGGAAAGGTAGGGGGAAGAGACACTACATTAATGAAAATGGGTTATCAGGATTGTAGGGAGGGTGGGTAGGGGAACTGCTACACTAGAGAAAAATAAAATAAATATTATAAAAAATCTATAAATTGGGTACTGGCAGAAAGCTGCCAGTACTTAAGATGGCGGACATCATTGAGAGGGGGAGGGTTGTATGTCAGGGAGGTGGGAGGGTAATGGGGGATTCTACACTGCAGAAAATAAATAATTATTTTTTTAAATAAAATTGAATACTGCCAGATTGTCTACCAGTACCTAAGATGGTGGTCAAAAGTGTGGGTGGTGGAAGAGCTATTTGGGAGGGATCAGAGAGGTGGGAAGTACAAAGAGAAGATGTTGGCACTCCCAATTAAAACATACTTTTCTTTATTGGCTTCATTAAGAAAATGTGACAAGTAAAAACACGCATTTTACGCGTTTCGGCAGACAGACTTACTCATAGATGCTCATACATGTAATGTTCAAAAGCAGTATTTAAAACCCAAACTTGCACATTATTGGTCAGACTGATCACATGGTACTGGTATACATAATAGTTATTAAAGGTAGTATAGTGATTTTTTACACAAAGTATCCTACATAGGAACAAACTGATGAAATATAACAATTTAATTACCTAAATAGAACATAATATATTCACTACATTCAAGATTGAACTGACATAGTCCAAATTTGTAACATATTTATTCATTTCCTAAATGATACTATAATCTTAGTCTATCCTACTATACGATCAAATAACCATCTATATTGATTCTGAAGCCAAATATCAAAGAATATTTATTTTTCTGACATCAATCAACAAAGAATATCTATTACTGATAGATCAATATCTATTGATCAAATTTAGAGCCTAGTTTATTATTTATGGACTAAACAGCATTTCATAATAATCTAAATTCCTTAAAGTGAAAGTAAACCCTAGCGTTTTACGAACACTAGGATTTACTATTGAAACAAACAAAGGGCACTTTCATTCATGAAGTATAAGATACTTCACGTAGAAAGCTCCTTTATTTGATTCAATCGATCACCGTTTTGAATGTGCCCTTTATTTGTTTCAATAGTAAATCCTAGTGTTTGTAAAACGCTAGGATTTACTTTCACTTTAATTCCCAGTGATTTATTATATCATACTCTGAATTAAACCCTTTTGGAGTTCTAGTCTCCAGGGTAAAAAACATAATTTATGCTTACCTGATAAATTCCTTTCTCCTGTAGTGTAGTCAGTCCACGGGTCATCCATTACTTATGGGATATTAACTCCTCCCTAACAGGAAGTGCAAGAGGATCACCCAAGCAGAGTTGCTATATAGCTCCTCCCCTCTACGTCATACCCAGTCATTCGACCGAAACCAAACGAGAAAGGAGAAACTATAGGGTGCAGTGGTGACTGGAGTTTAATTTAAAATTTAGACCTGCCATAAAAAACAGGGCGGGCCGTGGACTGACTACACTACAGGAGAAAGGAATTTATCAGGTAAGCATAAATTATGTTTTCTCCTGTTAAGTGTAGTCAGTCCACGGGTCATCCATTACTTATGGGATACCAATACCAAAGCTAAAAGTACACGGATGACGGGAGGGACAGGCAGGATCTTTACACGGAAGGAACCACTGCCTGAAGAACCTTTCTCCCAAAAACAGCCTCAGAAGAAGCAAAAGTGTCAAATTTGTAAAATTTGGAAAAAGTATGAAGAGAAGACCAAGTTGCAGCCTTGCAAATCTGTTCAACAGAGGCCTCATTCTTAAAGGCCCACGTGGAAGCCACAGCTCTCGTAGAATGAGCTGTAATTCTTTCAGGAGGCTGCTGTCCAGCAGTCTCATAGGCTAAACGTATTATGCTACGAAGCCAGAAAGAGAGAGAGGTAGCAGATGCTTTTTGACCTCTCCTCTGTCCAGAATAAACGACAAACAGGGAAGAAGTTTGGCGAAAATCTTTAGTTGCCTGTAAATAAAATTTCAGGGCACGGACTACGTCTAGATTGTGCAGAAGTCGTTCCTTCTTTGAAGAAGGGTTAGGGCACAATGATGGAACAACAATCTCTTGATTGATATTCTTGTTAGTGACTACCTTAGGTAAGAACCCAGGTTTAGTACGCAGAACTACCTTGTCTGAATGAAAAATCAGATAAGGAGAATCACAATGTAAGGCCGATAACTCAGAGACTCTTCGAGCCGAGGAAATAGCCATTAAAAACAGAACTTTCCAAGATAACAGCTTGATATCAATGGAATGAAGGGGTTCAAACGGAACACCCTGTAAAACGTTAAGAACTAAGTTTAAGCTCCACGGTGGAGCAACAGTCTTAAACACAGGCTTAATCCTGGCCAAAGCCTGACAAAAAGCCTGAACGTCTGGAACTTCTGACAGACGTTTGTGTAAAAGGATGGACAGAGCTGAGATCTGTCCCTTTAAAGAACTTGCAGATAAACCCTTTTCTAAACCTTCTTGTAGAAAAGACAATATCCTAGGAATCCTAACCTTACTCCATGAGTAACTCTTGGATTCACACCAGTGTAAATATTTACGCCATATTTTATGGTAAATTTTCCTGGTAACAGGTTTCCTAGCCTGTATTAAGGTATCAATTACTGACTCCGAAAATCCACGCTTTGATAAAATCAAGCGTTCAATCTCCATGCAGTCAGCTTCAGAGAAATTAGATTTTGATGTTTGAAAGGACCCTGAATTAGAAGGTCCTGTCTCAGAGGCAGAGACCAAGGTGGACAGGATGACATGTCCCCTAGATCTGAATACCAGGTCCTGCGTGGCCACGCAGGCGCTATTAGAATCACCGATGCTTTCTCCTGTTTGATCCTGGCAATCAATCGAGGAAGCATCGGGAAGGGTGGAAACACATAAGCCATCTTGAAGGTCCAAGGTGCTGTCAGAGCATCTATCAGGACCGCTCCCGGGTCCCTGGACCTGTAACAAGGAAGCTTGGCGTTCTGGCGAGACGCCATGAGATCCATATCTGGTTTGCCCCAACGCCGAAGTATTTGGGCAAAGACCTCCGGATGAAGTTCCCACTCCCCCGGATGAAAAGTCTGGCGACTTAGGAAATCCGCCTCCCAGTTCTCCACGCCTGGGATGTGGATCGCTGACAGGTGGCAAGAGTGAGACTCTGCCCAGCGAATTATCTTTGAGACTTCCATCATCGCTAGGGAACTCCTTGTCCCTCCCTGATGGTTGATGTAAGCCACAGTCGTGATGTTGTCCGACTGAAACCTGATGAACCTCAGAGTTGCTAACTGAGGCCAAGCCAGAAGGGCATTGAGAACTGCTCTCAATTCCAGAATGTTTATTGGAAGGAGGCTCTCCTCCTGAGTCCATGATCCCTGAGCCTTCAGGGAATTCCAGACAGCGCCCCAACCTAGTAGGCTGGCGTCTGTTGTTACAATTGTCCAGTCTGGCCTGCTGAAGGGCATCCCCCTGGACAGATGTGGCCGAGAAAGCCACCATAGAAGAGAATCTCTGGTCTCTTGATCCAGATTCAGCATAGGGGACAAATCTGAGTAATCCCCATTCCACTGACTTAGCATGCACAATTGCAGTGGTCTGAGATGCAGGCGTGCAAAAGGTACTATGTCCATTGCCGCTACCATTAAGCCGATTACCTCCATGCATTGAGCCACTGACGGGTGTTGAATGGAATGAAGGACACGGCAAGCATTTAGAAGTTTTGTTAACCTGTACTCTGTCAGGTAAATTTTCATTTCTACAGAATCTATAAGAGTCCCCAAGAAGGGAACTCTTGTGAGTGGCAATAGAGAACTCTTTTCTACGTTCACCTTCCACCCATGCGACCTTAGAAATGCCAGAACTAACTCTGTATGAGACTTGGCAGTTTGGAAACTTGACGCTTGTATCAGAATGTCGTCTAGGTACTGAGCTACCGCTATTCCTCGCGGTCTTAGTACCGCCAGAAGAGAGCCCAGGACCTTTGTAAAGATTCTTGGAGCCGTAGCTAACCCGAAGGGAAGAGCTACAAACTGATAATGCCTGTCTAGGAAGGCAAACCTTAGGTACCGGTAATGATCCTTGTGAATCGGTATGTGAAGGTACGCATCCTTTAGATCCACTGTGGTCATGTACTGACCCTTTTGAATCATGGGTAAGATTGTCCGAATAGTTTCCATTTTGAACGATGGAACTCTTAGGAATTTGTTTAGGATCTTTAAATCCAAGATTGGTCTGAAGGTTCCTTCTTTCTTGGGAACCACAAACAGATTTGAGTAAAACCCTTGTCCGTGTTCCGACCGCGGAACCGGGTGGATCACTCCCATTAGCAAAAGATCTTGTACACAGCGTAGAAACGCCTCTTTCTTTGGTTTGTTGACAACCTTGAAAGATGAAATCTCCCTTTTGGAGGAGAAGCTTTGAAGTCCAGAAGATATCCCTGAGATATGATCTCTAACGCCCAGGGATCCTGGACATCTCTTGCCCAAGCCTGAGCGAAGAGAGAAAGTCTGCCCCCTACTAGATCCGTTTCCGGATCGGGGGCCCTCACTTCATGCTGTCTTAGGGGCAGCAGCAGGTTTTCTGGCCTGCTTGCCCTTGTTCCAGGTCTGGTTAGGTTTCCAGCCCTGTCTGTAACGAGCAACAGTTCCTTCCTGTTTTGGAGCGGAGGAAGTTGATGCTGCTCCTGCCTTGAAGTTACGAAAGGCACGAAAATTAGACTGTCTAGCCCTTGGTTTGGCTCTGTCTTGAGGCAGGGCATGGCCCTTACCTCCAGTAATGTCAGCGATAATTTCTTTCAAACCGGGCCCAAATAATGTCTGCCCTTTGAAAGGTATGTTAAGCAATTTAGATTTAGAAGTCACATCGGCTGACCAGGATTTTAGCCACAGCGCTCTGCGCGCCTGAATGGCGAATCCGGAATTCTTAGCCGTAAGCTTAGTTAAATGTACTACGGCATCAGAAATAAATGAATTAGCTAGCTTAAGGACTCTAAGCTTGTCTATCATTTCATCCAATGGAACTGAGCTAATGGTCTCTTCTAGAGACTCAAACCAAAATGCCGCCGCAGCCGTGACAGGCGCAATGCATGCGAGGGGTTGTAATATAAAACCTTGTTGAGAAAACATTTTCTTAAGGTAACCCTCTAACTTTTTGTCCATTGGATCTGAAAAGGCACAGCTATCCTCCACCGGGATAGTGGTACGCTTAGCCAGAGTAGAAACTGCTCCTTCCACCTTAGGGACCGTCTGCCATAAGTCCCGTGTGGTGGCGTCTATTGGAAACATTTTTCTAAATATAGGAGGGGGGGAAAAGGGCACACCGGGCCTATCCCACTCCTTGGTAATAATCTCTGTAAGCCTCTTAGGTATAGGAAAAACGTCAGTACACGCCGGTACCGCATAGTATCTATCCAGCCTACATAATTTCTCTGGGATTGCAACCGTGTTACAATCATTCAGAGCCGCTAATACCTCCCCTAATAATACACGGAGGTTCTCAAGCTTAAATTTAAAATTTGAAATGTCTGAGTCCAATTTATTTGGATCAGATCCGTCACCCCCAGAATGAAGCTCTCCGTCTTCATGTTCTGCCATTTGTGACGCAGTATCAGACATGGCTCTAACATTATCAGCGTACTCTGTTCTCACCCCAGAGTGATCGCGTTTACCTCTAAGTTCTGGCAATTTAGATAAAACTTCAGTCATAACATTAGCCATGTCTTGTAAAGTGATTTGTAATGGCCGCCCTGATGTACTTTGCGTCGCAATATCACGCACCTCCTGAGCGGGAGATACAGGTACTGACACGTGAGGAGAGTTAGTCGGCATAACTTTCCCCTCGTTGTCTGGTGAAATTTTCTTAAAATGTACAGATTGGCTTTTATTTAAAGTAGCATCAATGCAATTAGTACACAAATTTCTATTGGGCTCCACATTGGCTTTTGAACATATTGCACAAAGAGATTCCTCTGTGTCAGACATGTTAAAACAAACTAGCAATTAGTCTAGCAAGCTTGGAAAATACTTTTCAAATAAATTTACAAGCAATATAAAAAACGTTACTGTGCCTTTAAGAAGCACACAAAAACTGTCACAGTTGAAATAACAATGAACCGGATTAGTTATAGAAACCAAATTTTCACAGTAAATGCATTAAGTTAGCAAAGGATTGCACCCACTAGCAATGGATTTTTTAACCCCTTAATACCAAAAAACGGATAACAATTGAAAAACAGAATTTATGTTTACCTGATAAATTTCTTTCTCCAACGGTGTGTCCGGTCCACGGCGTCATCCTTACTTGTGGGATATTCTCTTCCCCAACAGGAAATGGCAAAGAGCCCAGCAAAGCTGGTCACATGATCCCTCCTAGGCTCCGCCTACCCCAGTCATTCGACCGACGTTAAGGAGGAATATTTGCATAGGAGAAACCATATGGTACCGTGGTGACTGTAGTTAAAGAAAATAAAATATCAGACCTGATTAAAAAAACCAGGGCGGGCCGTGGACCGGACACACCGTTGGAGAAAGAAATTTATCAGGTAAACATAAATTCTGTTTTCTCCAACATAGGTGTGTCCGGTCCACGGCGTCATCCTTACTTGTGGGAACCAATACCAAAGCTTTAGGACACGGATGAAGGGAGGGAGCAAATCAGGTCACCTAAATGGAAGGCACCACGGCTTGCAAAACCTTTCTCCCAAAAATAGCCTCAGAAGAAGCAAAAGTATCAAACTTGTAAAATTTGGTAAAAGTGTGCAGTGAAGACCAAGTCGCTGCCCTACATATCTGATCAACAGAAGCCTCGTTCTTGAAGGCCCATGTGGAAGCCACAGCCCTAGTGGAATGAGCTGTGATTCTTTCGGGAGGCTGCCGTCCGGCAGTCTCGTAAGCCAATCTGATGATGCTTTTAATCCAAAAAGAGAGAGAGGTAGAAGTTGCTTTTTGACCTCTCCTTTTACCTGAATAAACAACAAACAAGGAAGATGTTTGTCTAAAATCCTTTGTAGCATCTAAATAGAATTTTAGAGCGCGAACAACATCCAAATTGTGCAACAAACGTTCCTTCTTTGAAACTGGTTTTGGACACAGAGAAGGTACGATAATCTCCTGGTTAATGTTTTTGTTAGAAACAACTTTTGGAAGAAAACCAGGTTTAGTACGTAAAACCACCTTATCTGCATGGAACACCAGATAAGGAGGAGAACACTGCAGAGCAGATAATTCTGAGACTCTTCTAGCAGAAGAAATCGCAACTAAAAACAAAACTTTCCAAGATAATAACTTAATATCAACGGAATGTAAGGGTTCAAACGGAACCCCCTGAAGAACTGAAAGAACTAAATTGAGACTCCAAGGAGGAGTCAAAGGTTTGTAAACAGGCTTGATTCTAACCAGAGCCTGAACAAAGGCTTGAACATCTGGCACAGCTGCCAGCTTTTTGTGAAGTAATACCGACAAGGCAGAAATCTGTCCCTTCAGGGAACTTGCCGATAATCCTTTTTCCAATCCTTCTTGAAGGAAGGATAGAATCCTAGGAATCTTAACCTTGTCCCAAGGGAATCCTTTAGATTCACACCAACAGATATATTTTTTCCAAATTTTGTGGTAAATCTTTCTAGTCACAGGCTTTCTGGCCTGAACAAGAGTATCGATCACAGAATCTGAGAACCCTCGCTTCGATAAAATCAAGCGTTCAATCTCCACGCAGTCAGCTGGAGTGAAACCAGATTCGGATGTTCGAATGGACCCTGAACAAGAAGGTCTCGTCTCAAAGGTAGCTTCCAAGGTGGAGCCGATGACATATTCACCAGATCTGCATACCAAGTCCTGCGTGGCCACGCAGGAGCTATCAAAATCACCGACGCCCTCTCCTGCTTGATCCTGGCTATCAGCCTGGGGATGAGAGGAAATGGCGGGAACACATAAGCTAGTTTGAAGGTCCAAGGTGCTACTAGTGCATCCACTAGAGCCGCCTTGGGATCCCTGGATCTGGCCCCGTAGCAAGGAACTTTGAAGTTCTGACGAGAGGCCATCAGATCCATGTCTGGAATGCCCCACAGGTGAGTGACTTGGGCAAAGATTTCCGGATGGAGTTCCCACTCCCCCGGATGCAATGTCTGACGACTCAGAAAATCCGCTTCCCAATTTTCCACTCCTGGGATGTGGATAGCAGACAGGTGGCAGGAGTGAGACTCCGCCCAAAGAATAATTTTGGTTACTTCTTCCATCGCTAGGGAACTCCTTGTTCCCCCCTGATGGTTGATGTACGCAACAGTCGTCATGTTGTCTGATTGAAACCGAATGAACCTGGTCCTCGCAAGCTGGGGCCAGGCCTGGAGCGCATTGAATATCGCTCTCAGTTCCAGAATATTTATCGGTAGAAGAGATTCTTCCCGAGACCAAAGACCCTGAGCTTTCAGGGATCCCCAGACCGCGCCCCAGCCTATCAGACTGGCGTCGGTCGTGACAATGACCCACTCTGGTCTGTGGAACATCATCCCTTGAGACAGATTGTCCAGGGACAGCCACCAACGGAGTGAGTCTCTGGTCCTCTGATTTACTTGTATCTTCGGAGACAAGTCTGTATAGTCCCCATTCCACTGACTGAGCATGCACAGTTGTAATGGTCTTAGATGAATGCGCGCAAAAGGAACTATGTCCATCGCCGCCACCATCAACCCGATCACTTCCATGCACTGAGCTATGGAAGGAAGAGGAACGGAATGAAGTATCCGACAAGAGTCCAGAAGCTTTGTTTTTCTGGCCTCTGTTAGAAAGATCCTCATTTCTAAGGAGTCTATAATTGTTCCCAAGAAGGGAACCCTTGTTGACGGGGATAGAGAACTCTTTTCCACGTTCACTTTCCAGCCGTGAGATCTGAGAAAGGCCAGGACAATGTCCGTGTGAGCCTTTGCTTGAGGAAGGGACGACGCTTGAATCAGAATGTCGTCCAGGTAAGGTACTACTGCAATGCCCCTTGGTCTTAGCACCGCTAGAAGGGACCCTAGTACCTTTGTGAAAATCCTTGGAGCAGTGGCTAATCCGAAAGGAAGCGCCACGAACTGGTAATGTTTGTCCAGGAATGCAAACCTTAGGAACCGATGATGTTCCTTGTGGATAGGAATATGTAGATACGCATCCTTTAAATCCACCGTGGTCATGAATTGACCTACCTGGATGGAAGGAAGGATAGTTCGAATGGTTTCCATCTTGAACGATGGGACCTTGAGAAATTTGTTTAAGATCTTGAGATCTAGGATTGGTCTGAACGTTCCCTCTTTTTTGGGAACTATGAACAGATTGGAGTAGAACCCCATCCCTTGTTCTCTTAATGGAACAGGATGAATCACTCCCATTTTTAACAGGTCTTCTACACAATGTAAGAACGCCTGTCTTTTTATGTGGTCTGAAGACAACTGCGACCTGTGGAACCTCCCCCTTGGGGGAAGTCCCTTGAATTCCAGAAGATAACCCTGGGAGACTATTTCTAGCGCCCAAGGATCCAGAACATCTCTTGCCCAAGCCTGAGCGAAGAGAGAGAGTCTGCCCCCCACCAGATCCGGTCCCGGATCGGGGGCCAATATTTCATGCTGTCTTGGTAGCAGTGGCAGGTTTCTTGGCCTGCTTTCCCTTGTTCCAGCCTTGCATTGGTCTCCAAGCTGGCTTGGCCTGAGAAGAATTACCCTCTTGCTTAGAGGACGTAGCACCTTGGGCTGGTCCGTTTTTACGAAAGGGACGAAAATTAGGTCTATTTTTTGCCTTGAAAGGCCGATCCTGAGGAAGGGCGTGGCCCTTACCCCCAGTGATATCAGAGATAATCTCTTTCAAGTCAGGACCAAACAACGTTTTCCCCTTGAAAGGAATGTTTAGTAGCTTGTTCTTGGAAGACGCATCAGCCGACCAAGATTTCAACCAAAGCGCTCTGCGCGCCACAATAGCAAACCCAGAGTTCTTAGCCGCTAACTTAGCCAATTGCAAAGAGGCGTCTAGAGTGAAAGAATTAGCCAATTTGAGAGCATTGATTCTGTCCATAATCTCCTCATAAGGAGGAGAGTCACTATCGAGCACCTTAAGCAGTTCATCAAACCAGAAATATGCGGCAGTAGTGACAGGGACAATGCATGAAATGGGTTGTAGAAGGTAACCCTGCTGAACAAACATCTTTTTAAGCAAACCTTCTAATTTTTTATCCATAGGATCTTTGAAAGCACAACTATCCTCTATGGGAATAGTGGTGCGTTTGTTTAAAGTAGAAACCGCTCCCTCGACCTTGGGGACTGACTGCCATAAGTCCTTTCTAGGGTCGACCATAGGAAACAATTTTTTAAATATGGGGGGAGGGACGAAAGGAATACCGGGCCTTTCCCATTCTTTATTAACAATGTCCGCCACCCGCTTGGGTATAGGAAAAGCTTCTGGGAGCCCCGGCACCTCTAAGAACTTGTCCATTTTACATAGTTTCTCTGGGATGACTAAATTTTCACAATCATCCAGAGTGGATAATACCTCCTTAAGCAAAATGCGGAGATGTTCCAATTTAAATTTAAATGTAATCACATCAGATTCAGCCTGCTGAGAAATGTTCCCTAAATCAGTAATTTCTCCCTCAGACAAAACCTCCCTGGCCCCCTCAGATTGGGTTAGGGGCCCTTCAGAGATATTAATATCAGCGTCGTCATGCTCTTCAGTAACTAAAACAGAGCAGCCACGCTTACGCTGACAAGGGTTCATTTTGGCTAAAATGTTTTTGACAGAATTATCCATTACAGCCGTTAATTGTTGCATAGTAAGGAGTATTGGCGCGCTAGATGTACTAGGGGCCTCCTGAGTGGGCAAGACTCGTGTAGACGAAGGAGGGAATGATGCAGTACCATGCTTACTCCCCTCACTTGAGGAATCATCTTGGGCATCATTGTCATTATCACATAAATCACATTTATTTAAATGAATAGGAATTCTGGCTTCCCCACATTCAGAACACAGTCTATCTGGTAGCTCAGACATGTTAAACAGGCATAAACTTGATCAGAAAGTACAAAAAACGTTTTAAAATAAAACCGTTACTGTCACTTTAAATTTTAAACTGAACACACTTTATTACTGCAATTGCGAAAAAACATGAAGGAATTGTTCAAAATTCACCAAATTTTCACCACAGCGTCTTAAAGCTTTGAAAATATTGCACACCAATTTTGGAAGCTTTAACCCTTAAAATAACGGAACCGGAGCCGTTTTAAGCTTTAACCCCTTTACAGTCCCTGGTATCTGCTTTGCTGAGACCCAACCAAACCCAAAGGGGAATACGATACCAAATGACGCCTTCAGAAGTCCTTTATAAGTATCAGAGCTCCTCTCACATGCGACTGCATGCCATGCCTCTCAAAAACAAGTGCGCAACACCGGCGCGAAAATGAGACTCTGCCTATGCTTTGGGAAAGCCCCTAAAGAATAAGGTGTCTAAAACAGTGCCTGCCGATATTATTATATCAAAATACCCAGATAAAATGATTCCTCAAGGCTAAATATGTGTTAATAATCAATCGATTTAGCCCAGAAAAAGTCTACAGTTTAAATAAGCCCTTGTGAAGCCCTTATTTACAATCGTAATAAACATGGCTTACCGGATCCCATAGGGAAAATGACAGCTTCCAGCATTACATCGTCTTGTTAGAATGTGTCATACCTCAAGCAGTAAGAGACTGCACTCTGTTCCCCCAACTGAAGTTAATTGCTCTCAACAGTCCTGTGTGGAACAGCCATGGATTTTAGTTACGGTTGCTAAAATCATTTTCCTCATACAAACAGAATTCTTCATCTCTTTTCTGTTTCTGAGTAAATAGTACGTACCAGCACTATTTGAAAATAACAAACTCTTGATTGAATAATGAAAAACTACAGTTAAACACTAAAAAACTCTAAGCCATCTCCGTGGAGATGTTGCCTGTACAACGGCAAAGAGAATGACTGGGGTAGGCGGAGCCTAGGAGGGATCATGTGACCAGCTTTGCTGGGCTCTTTGCCATTTCCTGTTGGGGAAGAGAATATCCCACAAGTAAGGATGACGCCGTGGACCGGACACACCTATGTTGGAGAAATATAAGCGTTTTTATCACAGTCAAGCACAGTCTCACAGGTCTGCTGTGAGTGATTACCTCCCTCAAAACTAGTTTTGGAGACCCCTGAGCTCTGTAGAGACGTCCTGGATCATGCAGGTAGAAAAAGGCAGACTGTGACTAAATTTCTACTGCGCAATAAAAGTGCCAAAATAGGCCCCTCCCACTCATAATACAACAGTGAAGGAAGCTCAGTAAACTGTTTTAATTCAAAACAAACGACAGCCATGTGGAAAATAATGCCCAAAACAATTTTTCACCAAGTACCTCAGATAAATAAACGATTAACATGCCAGTAAACGTTAAAAATATAATTTATGAGAAGTAATTAAAAAGCCTGCTGCTAGCCGCTCACACTGCAGAATTAGGCTAAAAGTTTATATGTATACAGTATTTTCCTAGTGAAGTGCCATTCCCCAGAAATACTTAAGTGTAAACATACATACATATCAGCCTGATACCAGTTGCTACTACTGCATTTAAGGCTGTACTTACATTACATCGGTATTAGCAGTATTTTCTCAGTCAATTCCATTCCTTAGAAAATAATATACTGCAACATACCTCCTTGCAGGTGAACCTGCCCGCTGTCCCCTGTTCTGAAGTTACCTCGCTCCTCAGAATGGCCGAGAACAGCAAATGGATCTTAGTTACGTCCGCTAAGATCATACACAAACTCAGGCAGATTCTTCTTCTAATGCTGCCTGAGAAAAAACAACACACTCCGGTGCCGTTTAAAATAAAAAACCTTTGGTTGAAGAAATAAAAACTAAGTTTAACAACCACAGTCCTCTCACACATCCTATCTATTAGTTAGGTGCAAGAGAATGACTGGGTATGACGTAGAGGGGAGGAGCTATATAGCAACTCTGCTTGGGTGATCCTCTTGCACTTCCTGTTAGGGAGGAGTTAATATCCCATAAGTAATGGATGACCCGTGGACTGACTACACTTAACAGGAGAAATTCAAACTCTCGTTTGAAAAGTAGTCTGTTGCGATCTCCCTCTCGTTCTGGGAGGTTTACTCTTTCCACAATTTTCCACTTGAAAGAAGCAGCTTTACATTTTTGTAACTCAATAAAAATTTTCGCTAATAGGGAGACAGCATCTAAATTTCTTAATGTCTAATAAGTGTTCCCTGATTCTATCTCGTGCTTCACGGGTCATACATCCTACGTATTGTAGTCTACAAACTAAGGACCATGTCACATAGACTACATAACTGGAGCGACAATTCAAATATGTTTTTATTTGAAAGGACTTTCCATTTGTATGGGACTCAATCTGTGGCCCCTGTTGTCAGGGTGCCAGGAATCAGACTGAGACAAGAAGTGCAAAAATAATCACACCTTTATTAATAGCAAAAAATAATAAAAAGTCCACAAATCCAAACGAGGAATCAGACAGACTAGACCTGCCTATAACTCTAAAAGAACTTTCACATGCTATCAAAGACCTCCCCAACGGAAAGAGCCCGGGCCCAGACGGGCTTACCATTAAATACTATAAAACCTTCCTCAGTATACTTGCCCCAAACTTGATCCAACTCTTTAATAGCTTGATTAAATCCCCCCAATTGTCTTGTTCAATGTTAGAAGCGCACATCACTGTAATACCCAAACCGGGCAAATCCCACTCTATACCAGAACACTTCAGACCGATATCGCTGCTAAATGCTGATGTAAAGATATTGGCCAAAGTACTGTCCCAATGCCTCAACAAGCATCTCCCAGCCCTTGTCTCCACTGACCAGGTGGGATTTATCCCGGGTAGGGAGGCAATGGACAATACCTGTAAAATTTTGCAATTGACTCAATATGCCCGTAACGAGGGGATACCCATGGTGCTATTCTCGAACGACGCGGAGAAGGCCTTCGATAGGGTCGATTGGCTTTTTCTGCGTCGGGTCCTAAGGGCCATGAACTTTGGGAGCGCATTTACGAATCTGGTGTTTTCCCTATACTCTGAACCAAATGCGAAAGTCAGAATTAACGACACACTCTCTGATACTTTTTTTATATCAAATGGGACGAGACAGGGGTTCCCCCTTTCCTCATTACTATTTGCCCTTTCTATAGAGGCGCTGGCTCAAAAAAGTCGAAACAACCATGAAGTCTCAGGCATAAAAATAAAAGAGTCTGAAAACAAACAAGCCTTGTACGCAGATGACATTTTATACACACTGACCAACATAGACACCTCTATACCAGCGCTCCTGCAGGAGTTAAAAACATACGGCTCCCTGTCAAACTTCCACCTTAATATTACGAAATCTGAAGTCCTAAATATTACTGCCCCAGAAGACCACTTGCAGACACTATGCAAGGCTTTTTCAATACCTCGCGCGCAAAAAAAACCTACGATACTTAGGGGTTTCACTTACTAAAGACCCTTGTGAACTATTTAAGCTAAACTATGTCACCCTGAAAGATGAAATAGTTAAGGACCTTTCCTCTTGGAGGAACAAGCCTTTATATTGGCTGGGAAAAATTGGGGTTATTAAAATGAATATCCTCCCTCGCATATTATACATCCTACAAACACTCCCAATTCCCATCCCAAAGAACTACCTCCATCAGCTTCAAAAGCTACTTGAGCGATTTATTTGGAACAACATCAAATCGCGCATATCCAGAAAAACTCTATACATGTCAAGAGACAAGGGGGGTTTGGGTTTCCCGGATTTAGCAACATATAGACGAGCTATTTTCCTCCAAAGGATTGTAGAATGGGCTCAAAACACCTCCCATAAAGCTTGGGTACGTCTTGATGGGCAAATACTTAATCTTAACAATTTAGGCACACTGGCATTCACGTCACCATCGCAACGTCCAAAAATAGTAGGCAAATTTAGCTGCGTTGCAGAAACACTCAGAGTGTGGGACAATACAGTTAATACCAGTACACATATATCCTCGGGGCAATCACCCCTTTTACCTATAATTGAAAACCCGGACCTCCCATACTTGCATTTAGGCACACAGATGAGCAAACCTTACCCTTTGAGAGAAGGCACTCTACACTTCGTGGTGGTGAATGGTAAATTACTACCCCCACACGAAATGGTGGAGAAATTTGGAAATCTATTCCAATCTCGGATGAGATATAACCAATTGCAACACTACCTTACACACCACAAGAGCAGAGAACACTTCATGCGTGAACTCACGTCCTTTGAAAGTCTATGTACGACTCATAATCCATCCAGGCGCCTGATATCCTTGATATATAGGCTCCTTTCCACCACTCCAGACGCAACACTCCCTTCCTATACCTTGGCCTGGAACAGAGAATTAGGTAGGGACATAGATGAAGATACTTGGCTCAGATCCTTTTCCCTCACTAAACGTTCCTCTATATCTGCCAATGTGCAGGAAATTCACATAAAACTGACAAGTAGATGGTATCTGACACCAACCAGGTTGCACAGATGCTTCCGCGCAGTCAGCACTATGTGCTGGAGAGGCTGTGGCGAGCCTGGCACGCTCTTGCACATTTGGTGGACTTGTCAAAAAATAAAAGACTTTTGGCGTGATGTTATCAGTAACATATCAGACAAGCTGCAAATTATGATCCAACACACTCCAGAAGCTATCCTTCTTTTTCACTTGCCCAAGGTCAAAACAGCACACATACAGGCATTATTGCTCTTAATGCTCACGGGAGCCAAGAAACTGATACCAAGGAAGTGGAAAGCAGGGGTGGTACCGACACTAGAGGAGTGGGTGCACACGGTAGAAGAGTTGCTTACATTAGAAAGATTTCATTATTACAACATTAACAAGATAGGCAAACATGAAATGATGCTGGCAGCTTGGAGAGGTCAAGAAATTTAACAGAGTGAGACTAACCTGTAAGGTTAACCGCGGTTCCCCCCACCCTTCCCTCCTCACCTTATGAGTGTTCCCTTCCCCCCCTCGCTTCACCCACCCCCCTTTTTTTTTTTTTGTTGACACACAATACTTCAGTATTTATATTCTATTTTGTTTGTGAAGGAGAGGAGTAAAGAAAGACAAATTCAAAAATACCACAAGCATAAAGTCCATCATGATGTACAGTGGCGATCCAAAGCTGGGAGTCTGTATAGCTCAGAGTAGCATACGATGCTTTATGTGTACTAAACATATCTCTTATTGTCTGCTATGTAAAGACTATTTAAAGTTTACCACTGTATGTACAAAACTTAATTTTATTTTGAATTAATAAAGCTTGTTTGAAAGATTAAAAAAGTCCACAAATCAAATAACAAGCCAGGAGTCAAAACCAGAGCTGGTAGTCAGATGAGCCGAGTCAGGAGCCAAAGCGAATAGTCAGACGAGCCGGAATCAGGAACAAGGAAAACAGCAAAGTCAGGAACAAGCCAGGGATCAGAAACCAGGAAGGACGTCAGGCAGCCAGGTAATACACAGGAACTCTCACAAACAGGTCTGAGACAACGCAAAGGCAAAGCATACTGAACAGAGGCCCTTTAAATAATAATTGATGACATCACAATTCTGAGACTGCATCCTGTCTCACATGGATGATGCACACCATTCTGGCCATAAAAGGAAGTGCAGGAAATGAGCAGCATCCCCCACAATGCACCATAGTCAGGAAGAGAGGTGAGTAAAATGGCTGCCAGCAGCACATGGCAAACAAACAGAGAAAAAACCCTGACACCTGTACAACATGTGAACATGAAATACAGTTAGTGTAGTGACATTTATGCATCCTTTACAAGTAAGCCAAGAATTTGCCTCCTTTTTATTGTTCACATTATGATCTCGTAGTTTACACGGAAATAGTATATTACCAAGGGTAGCTCCCCTTTTGTATATGTGAATCTGCAACCTTCTTGTACTACATGTCTTAAAGGGACAGTAAACCTTAAAAATAATGTTATATAATTCTGCACATAGTGCAGAATTATATAACATTATTTAGGTGATATAGCCATTAAACGCCTTTAGCTAAAATACGGCGCTTTTACAGACCCGCTCTCTGCTCTCTGCTGAGCGTTTCTGTAATATTCAGTCAGCGCATCGGGCCAGCTGTATAGTCACAGCCCGGCCCGATCGTGCCATAGCACTAAGTGCAGCTCGCTCCTGTCACAGGAGCGAGCTGCACTTAGTCTTATGGCGCGGTCGGGCCGGGCTGTGACTATACAGCTGGCCCGATGCGCTGACTGAATATTACAGACCCGCTCAGCAGAGAGCAGAGAGCGGGTCTGTAAAAGCGCCGTATTTTACCTAATTAAACTGTAAAAAAGGCGTTTAGAGGGGGAACTTCCGGGCGGCGGCCATGATAGGACGCAAGACTGACTACCTCTTCAAATCTTAGTGCTCATCCACACACAATCCTCTCTCCATTACCCCTTCAAATAACAATTGTCACCTATTATCATACAGAACAGAAGGCGCTTGTGAAGGATACCAGTATTTTTGGATTTGGTGCTGTATTCAGCCTACCGGAGAACTTTTAAGGTTGCGGCCTATTACCCCCGGCAGAGCACTTGCCTCTGTCGTTACAGTGCAGTGTAAATCCCGCAAGACACTGCAGGACCTTTCTTAGCACTGAACTTCCAGGACTAAGTGTCTGCTAACATGGAGAGAATAACGGAGGAGAGAATGTTGACATTACTAGAAGAGCATTTTCGAAATCTCCAAAAGTTATGTACAAACCGCTTCGATGGGATTTATCAGAAGCGTGAGCGGCACAGGGGAAGCTATTGCGACCTGGGGGAATCTCCTACACCTCCCGCTGAACCTACTAAGGAAGGTGAGCGCTGTGAAGGGGCACATCCACAGACCATCGAAAGTCCCCACATACCTGTGGTTCATCCAACACCAGAGATGTCGACTACTTATTGCGGAGAGAGTGAGAGAAAGTTGACGGTGTCCCCATGGCCCACGCCGGTAGAAGTGAGGATGTCCGCTGTGGTCCTGATGTTTCCACCGCACTTGGATCAGAACGAGTCATCAGCTATGGGGGCTGAGTATCGCCCAGCTCTTTCAGCGGTGGAGGAGACCGGACACCTGATTGATGTTGGAAGTGTAAATAGCTGGCTGAAAGGTGAGAATGCCGCTGCGGTCACACTACAGCCTATACCTTCAGAGCCCCTTAGCCTGTTGCGCCTGCCGCAAGACTCTGACTATCCACAGGCCAGTGAAGCAATCGCCAACGTTGGGACCACGAATCCCCATTCTCACCACTTATCCTTAGAGAGCGCCCCACGGCATGTGAAACAAGGTGTGGACTAAGATGATGTATAAGGTCCCACGCTGCTCTCTCTGGTTTTGATGCAGGACACCTGGACAGACTGGTATTGTTGCACACATGCAGAACTTACTTTAAGGACTCATAGACATGGTTAATTGCCGCCTATATTATATTTGGGGTCACTTTAATAAGCTCTACGATGGTTGCTCCTATTGCGCAGCATTTCTTATTACTTTCTATTTTATTTCTCTCTGTATCGCTTGCAATAAGTAAGCTACGCATAAGTACTACTAACCCTGTCTGGATGTATGTTCCTTCTCCCCCTGGGCTTAATACGGGTTACATAATGAACATTAACAGACAGTACAATGCAATACCAGATTAACTTATAATGCAGGTATCATAATATATCCGTTAGAGGCTATGGCTATGCTTTCTACTGTCACCCGTGTGTACAAGTGTTTATAGATATGTAGCATCCACTTGCGTTGCTGTAAGACAATAATTGATATGTTAGCTTCAATTGCTCAGACTTTAATGTAAAGATTCTGCTCTACCTTATTGTGCCCACATACGGATTTCCCCTTGCAAGCCACCTATATGCCACAAAATAATTTATCTTACTATTAAGTGTTGGGAGTGATGTCTTGTAAGTTTCCAGGGCTGTGATGGGCGCTGTTATATTTTTACATATGTCCTATGACAGAGGTGTTTGGATGTAAGGGAGAGTAGGTTCATCTTCCTCCTTCAAAATCAGGGATATTACTTCACTTTGGTGATGTACGGAGGGAAGATATTTAGTCAGCATAGTACCCCTCCACCGTAAGTTTCTGCTTTTTTATATGTAGTTATGCTAGTTGAACTGGAAGTTCGTTTAGAACAAGGATTGTTTACCAGTATATTTATTCACATGTCCCCTATAATTGATTAATATCCCCATTTTCCTTTTTTCTTATACCTTTAATTTGACATGGCAGACATAGGAACATTTTACTTTGTTTTATTATTAAACTTTACGGTCCAAAAGTGACCTATCATTAATGTCCCCCTAGTGAGTTTCATGTTTTCATGGGTCCAAGAGTGGCCATTTGAAGTGTTGGGGGCACGTACCTATGCATTAAAACTATAAAATTAGGATCATTACCAGTGCTTAGAAGCTTTATATATGATGCAATTGGTTACATCTACATCTACAACAATATAAAAAAATTTAAAAAAAATAAAATCTGAGGTCTACATAGCGAGATCCAAAAGTGGTCTCTCCATCTTATTATACCTGCCCTTACTTCCAGATTTGTCTCCTTATTTAAGGTCCAAGAGTGACCTTTTCAGTTTGTTATGGGAGGTTAGCTCTTATTTAGGCACTGTGTTTTAATCTGACTATTAATATTATAATTTATTATATTGCAATTTTCTCTGTATGTTTATACTGCTTGTATGCCTATTTCTAGTACCTCAATAAAAAAAAAAAAAAAAATAAAAAAAAAAAAAGAAATAAATAAAAAAAGGCGTTTAATGGCTATATCACCTAAATAATGTTATATAATTCTGCACTATGTGCAGAATTATATAACATTATTTTTAAGGTTTACTGTCCCTTTAAAGGGACAGTATACACCAATGACCATATAACTGCATGTGACAGACATTACTATAAAGAATAATATGCACAGATACTGATATAAACATCCCCAGTTTAGCACTGTTGATGAGGTGGTCTGGGACACCCACTGAAAGGGGCTGGATAAACAAAAAAAGCAGACACTCCCCACCTCCGTCCTTTCCTGCATATGAAAAGACAGATTACACAAACAGCAGTCTGTAAACGCGCGTATACAGCTGACATTGTGGGGCTTGGTTAGGAGACTGAAAATCAGCACAATGTTCTTAAAAAATAAGCAAAACTATGAATTTTTATAAAAACACTCCCAGATGGGCTGTATAAATGCATCATCTACAAAACATTTATGCAAAGAATAATCTAGTGTACAATGTCCCTTTAACTGTTCATCTGCTAATAGTATAGCAAAATGTTGTTTTTTTTTTAATAATTTTACATATCTGATCATATTCAGTAAAGAACTCTGTAACAAAGGTGACTCCCTTAAAGTTTTTTTCTTGTATTGGGAAACCGTCCCTTGTTGTGTAATAAAACTTGACTCTCAATTATATCTACTTCCTTCTTCGCTTTATCTTTGACACAGTCAGAATGGCTCCCACTCCGAAGTCTTCCAATCAATATTTGACTTTGTTTGTTGCACTCATCTTAATCTGCACAGTTACGTTTTATCCCAATTAATTGTCCCCTTTGCTATGGATTATGGGACATGTGGCGGATGACACATTTACCCATGTTAAATTGTATTGCCTGTAATCAGTTTCCTATATAATATTATTTTAATCTTTTATACCCAGGCTGTTTTGATTAATGTAGTTCATAAAGAGCTTCCTTTCTGATGCTTCTCCTTACCAGATTAACATAAGATCGTCTATATATCGCCTATAAAATGATTAACAAATGGATTTTTCAGGTGGGAGAGTAACCCCTGTATTAATATACTATTACCCTTACCAACTAACTAATTAAGCCCTTTACTGCTGGGAATTTCAGAAGTGAGGTGCACACCTGCAATTAGCGGCCGCAAAAACTAATTGCAAAGCCATACACGTCTACTATTTCTGAACAGAGGGAATCCAGAAAAGCTTTTATAGCCATTTGTTTTATGACTGCAGTAGTTGTGTGAATTTTTTTTTCATTTGATCACATTTGGCAGTGAAATGGTGGAATGAAATATTCCAAAATGGGAATAGATTAATACCTTGGGTTATCTACTAAAAAAATATATATTTTTTAAAGGAAAATAAAAAAACAAGGGTTTATTTCTGTTTAAATGGAGTGATAGCAAAAATGCTAAAAAAATCTTCGTTTTTTTGGGGCAAGTTTTTCTTTGAAGTGCCCGGTAGGAGTGGACAACAAACCGAAGCTGAAACATCAGGTTAGTTTGCAGCAATATTAAATGTTCCTTTGATACATTTACAAATTTGATCTAAACAATGTGTGTGAAGGTAAGTGACCCCTAAGTTTGTGCTGCACATGCATTACGTTTGCAGAGAACCATGGGTACCACATAAAAAGGCTAGCATAGGAATTGAATTCAGAATTTGATGTGATCAACTACTGGAGGTGATTTGTGTCCTATTAATTTGCTTATATAAATTTGTTCTTTTTACTAAAATATTCATTATATATAACTTGTTTGAATATTGCCAATTGCCACAAAAAAATGTGGCTTTGGAGTACTTTGTAATAATATAATATATTTTAATTATTTTTATTTGCGCTTCGCCGCCATCTGTATCTATCTATATCCTTTTTAATCTCTTTATCTGTTTACCATTTATCTTTATTGCTCATCTTTGTCGCTCAAAGTTATAACTAACATCATCTTTTATGTTTCTACTTTTAACAGCTACAGCTTTGAACAACATTCCCTTGTAAGCATTTGTATATATACAAAATAAATGTTTCCTCTTGTAGTGGCTATAAGC
The DNA here is from genome assembly GCF_027579735.1 of Bombina bombina. Lineage (NCBI taxonomy): Eukaryota > Metazoa > Chordata > Amphibia > Anura > Bombinatoridae > Bombina > Bombina bombina. Next base: position 48,637,322 of record NC_069510.1, on the reverse strand, counting down.
AGTAACAATAAGAGTGAGACTTTGTTAAAAGATTGTTATTGTGTTTAATTAGGTCATGCTTTTTTGAATATCTACACATGCCTTTTAAAATTAAATTCCTTCTTTAAAAGGACAGTCAAGTCCAAAAACAACTTTCATGATTTAAATAGGGCATGCAATTTTAAACAACTTCCCAATTTACTTGTATCACCAATTTTGCTTTGTTCTCTTGGTATTCTTAGTTGAAAGCTAAAACTAGGAGGTTCATATGCTAATTTCTTAGACCTTGAAGACTGCCTCTAATCTGAATACATTTTGACCACTAGAGGGCATTAGTTCACATGTTTCATATAGATAACATTGAGCTCATGCACGTAAACTGACCTAGGACTGAGCACTGATTGGCTAAACTGCATGTCTGTCAAAAGAACTGAAATAAGGGGGCAGTCAGCAGAAGCTTAGATACAAGATAATTACAGAGGTAAAAAGTATATTAATATAACTGTGTTGGTTGTGCAAAACTGGGGAATGGGTAATAAAGGGATTATCTTTCTTTTTAAACAACAAAAATTCTGGTGTTGACTGTTCCTTTAAATCATATTGTTTAAATGTGTGGTCAACACAGGGTTAAAATCAAAGGGTGTGTTACCCATCAACCAATGATATTTTAGTGTTCCCTTTTAAAAATGTGAAGGCTGTAAAGACTTTAGTGTCTATGATTACGGCTGTTTAGCCGAAACGCATAAGACCTGTCTGTCACCCTGTTCCTGTTTTTTTTATATATATATATATATTTTATGTGCATTTTTTTTAAACTTGCAAAATAAACTCTGTGATTTTATATTACCGGATACAGGACGTCTCCCTTTTTTGCTATAAGCATAGTGTAGCCTGCGTATCACAACAGTGTAGCTATAGCATATTGAATATACAGATCGCCAGAGACTAACAAGTGACTACTTACCTTCCAGTCGCCAGGATATGCTGCCTGAGGGGGTTACTCTGAATACTGCACACTCCCATCGAATGTCTGTTATTAAAGAAATTAAAAATGTATTCTGGATTGTTCAGTTAATGTGAGTTAGCCACTAGCCCATCAACGTTATAGGGACACTGTACTGTAACAGATTCTCCCTTTTAATTTGTTCCCAACTAGCTGAAGTGCATTAAATGCTACACAAATAACTCCTTTATCTTTATTTTGTCATTTGAAGTGACTGATTTTTCCTGTCTAAACCACCAACTATAGTGAAAAAATCAGAAGCATCGTCTAGAGAAGAGCTATGTAAATGAGAGAAGTCAGCAGAAATCAAATGCCAAGTGGTAAGTTGAAAAGAGAGAGACCAGCCCATCCGAAAGGCTGTTTTCTGCAGCAGCTATGGCTACAATTAACTCTTATCAAGCGGATTGCAGCCCTAATATCCTAATTGAAAGTGACATAAAACTGTATGCCAATGTCGTCTTTGGCCCTGGCGGACCTTATATGTGAAACGTACCTCTTACTTGTAAATATGGGTGTGTCTGGTGACGTCCTTGTATCCCACCCTCTCAGCAGACTGTCATCTCCACCTGTTCATAAAGAAATGACTTTATGCCAACAGCTATTTGCAAATATTTTTTCGATCATTTCTATTCAAGAAGAAAAAAATGAACATATAAAAAAGCAGGTAAATCGGGAAAACGCAATACAAGGTCTATGCAGATATTCGTTTGTAAGCGCTTCCTACAGCTAATCAGCATTGTCAAGCAAGAGCCATACTATATATACATATAGATCTGCACTCAGTTATTAAAGGGACATCAAGATCACAATTAAAGAGACAGTGCACTGCAAATTGTTCTCCCCTTTAATATGTTTCCAATAATCCATTTCACTTGCTGGAGTGTATTAAATTGTAGGCTTGTGCATTCAGGTCCTGCATTAGTTAGTGCTATTTGCCACTTTTTCGGAGCCAGATTGATTCTTAACGTGGTGATCTTGCACCAGAATCTATTTGACTCATTAAAGAGCTGAATAGCGCTTAATTCTGCATTCAGAGAATGCACAAGCCTATTAAATTGTTTACAAATCAATCCTTTACCTTTCTTTTGTCATTTGAAATAGCAGATTGTGCCTGTGGAAACATTACAAGTACCGAAAGTTTAAATACCACAGTAGTGTTGAAAACACAAAGCAATATCTGTCTCTGTTCATTTTCTTGCAGTGCCTAGTCCATTCTGAATGGGTTAATTTTTAGGTAGGCATTTTAGTCAGGGGGACCAGTATGTCTGAATGGGGTCTATAAACTATAGCTTATAGTTACACTTTCTGGGGAACAAGATCCTACTGAGCATGTGCACAAGCTAACAGGGTATCGTTATACTATTTTGTGATTGGCTGATGTCTGTCACATGATACAGGGTGCCGGATATTAGGAGAAAAAATAAATTTGTCAAAAAAATAAAAAATAATATTGTCATTTTATTATGTAGTTGTTAATTATGTAATTCTTCTGCATTAAATGGTCCTTTAAGAAAGCTAGCAAATAGAATGACACTAGGATTATCTCAGAAAGCAGACATTAGCTAATCTGTCTCTAGGGTTGACCTTTGCCCTTTTTGATTTAGGGTCAGACATAGTAACCTCTACTGAATTTTTTTTTGCTGACTTAACTGACTTTTTTTGCTGACTTGACTTTGTAAAGAAATGTTATTTACTTATGTTGTAACCATATTTGGAAAAACCCTTGAATTTGTTAGCTAGCCAATCATGAACCGTAATTATCCTAGATAAGGAGATCAGGAATGCCCTATCTCCTGTGTATAAATACCTGGGTTGGGGACTGACCCCCCCCCCCCAGAGAAAACTTTGTATCCTTTCTCTCCTCACTGCAGTGTGTTTTCAATAAATTAACCCTCTTTAACCTGTCGTGGTCGGCTAAGTTTTTCAGTCCAGGGTGATTATCACCAACAGTAGTTATTGCAGAAAAGCTATGTAAACAAAAGAGATTAGAACATATCAACCTCCCAGTCGGGGTTATAGACACAGGGGTCGATTTATCTATCTGATGAACGCTGCTTGTTAAATATGGACTGCTGGTTCTCTTGTGAGAACCTGCAGTCTAAGGGGTGCGAAGAGTTTGATAAATCGACCCCTAAAATGTTAATTTAACAATTGTTCTCTCTAAATTATATTTGTGTTTACAGACAGAGATAAAATAGTGAAGCCTTTGTGTGTATAAAGAGTAATAAGATAATGAAATATGACCTCCCTGCAAGCTTGGAAAACATTTGATTGGGTTGAGGTTTCAAAGAGTGGAAATAGCCATTTCATTTACAAAATTAAACATAAATGATCGATTTCCCATATATTTTATAACCCTGAAGCTGGTAAAACAAGTTACTGAAAACACATTAAGGAGAAACCAATTTTACTTTGCAATGTCCCTTTAAACTTTCATGATTTAGATACAGCCTAAAAATAAAAAAAATATTAATATATATATATATATATATAAAATAACTCATTGTGTAGTTCATTAACAAATCTAGACAGGCCCAGAGGCTTGTTTTCCCACAGAAAACATCTGAATTACATTGTTTCCAATGCAGCAAAGGACTCTGGGTAAGATATGCAAATTAAGTACACAATGACACACCTTTTTACTTCAGTCTGCTTTTCAGCAGGTTCCCTTTACGCTAAAGTATTGCTGTCCACACAGCTTATAAACTTAGCTAGGGTTAGTGCAATGATTCATAACCATCCCAGGACAGACTGTTTCGTGGTTTTTGCCACTCATCAGCTGGGAGAAGGTAAGAATCACTGCTGGGTGAAGTTGATTCCAGGCAGAATACAACAACATTTTAAATTAGGGGGAGATAAAAGGCGAGTTTAAAATCCTCCACTGCCTGGAATCAACTTCACCGAGCAGTGATTCTAACCTTCTCCCAGCTGATGAGTGGAAAAAAACACGAAACAGTATGTCCTGATATGGTTATGAATCATTGCACTAACCCTAGCTAAGTTTATAAGCTGTGTGAACAGCGATACTTTGGCGTAAAGGGAACCTGCTGAAAAGCAGACTGAAGTAAAAAGGTGTGTCATTGTGTACTTAATTTGCATATCTTACCCAGAGTCCTTTGCTGCATTGGAAACAATGTAACTCAGAGGTTTTCTGTGGGAAAACAAGCCTCTGGGCCCGTCTAGATTTGTTAATGAACTACACAATGAGTTATTTTTTCTATATTTTGTGCGTAGTGGAGGATTTTAAACTACCCTTTTATCTCCCCCTAATTTAAAATGTTGTTTTATATATATATATATATATATATATATATATATATATATATATATATATATATATATATATATATATATACATATATATACACACATACACACACATACACATGTGTGTGATTATCAACATTATCTCTTTGTCCAGGAGGACCAGTCACTATATCCACACTTATGCCAACGATAACGCCTCATAATACAATTAGATTAGTATTAACACACACAACCTGATTCTACAGTCACAACAGTGCAGACCTGAGTATATAATGTCACAGTTCCAGTAATTGAAAGCTGCTATCCACGCTTCGTATTTGTGTCCTTCCCACTGAGAAATTACATCTATGGATGGAGCAGATTCATTTACCAGCAACAGGTTTAACCGTCCTTTCGAGTCACTGCAGACAATCTTGATTGGACAGCTGCTGTAGAGGCACAAAAACAAACTTGTGAAAAGTACAATAAGAACAGCTGATAGTCCTGCACAACCGCGCGACGGGCAACAGTCCTGCACAACCGCGCGACGGGCAACAGTCCTGCACAACCGCGCGACGGGCAACAGTCCTGCACAACCGTGTGACGGGCAACAGTCCTGCACAACCGCACATAGGGGCAACAGTCCTGCACACCAGCACGACGGGCAACAGTCCTGCACACCAGCACGACGGGCAACAGTCCTGCACACCAGCACGACGGGCAACAGTCCTGCACACCAGCACGACGGGCAACAGTCCTGCACACCAGCACGACGGGCAACAGTCCTGCACAACCGCATGACGGCCAACAGTCCTGCACAACCGCATGACGGCCAACAGTCCTGCACAACCGCACGACGGGCAATAGTCCTGCACCACAGCATGATGGGTAAAACTCAACAACCAGAAATAAGACTTCCTAAAAATGCCACAACACAAATAGGGCTCTCTCTTGCCAGTTGTTCTGATTATACACTAACTCACCTTTCTTTCAGTCCTGTGGACCAATCAAGAGACAGCGCAAGACAATCTTCTCCTAAGTCCACAGCAGAGAAAGGCTGAACCTCACAACTCTCCTACTGAAAGAAGCAGCAAACTGAAGTCATACGGGTTTCACTGTGTGTTGTCAATACTCAAGTCATACATGCATAGGACAGACATAAGAACCCCTGGACAGAGTATAAGGACCTTAACAGGTCTCAATTTAAAGGGGCGGCAAAGTCAAAATTAAGCGTCATGCAATTTCAAACATCTTTCCAATTTACTTCTGTTATCAAATTTGTTTTGAACTCTTAGAATGCTTTGTTGAAGAGCATATCTAGGTATCTAGGTAGGCTGATAGGAGCGTGCACATGTCTTTAGCATTCTATGGCAGCAGTTTTTGCTACTATGTATAAAATTGCTATAAACATTGTTGCAAACACTGCTGCCAGAAGGCTAAAGACGTGCACACTCCTGAGCTCACCTAGGATTACTCTTTAACAAATGATACTCACAGAACTAAGTACAACTGATAATACAAGTACATTGGAAATTCCATGTTCTATCCAATTCATGTAAGTTAAATTATGACTTTACAGTTAATGTAAATCAAGTAGACAACACGTGTGTATCTATTTTATGTGCTCCGTTTCCTGCCTTAATAATACTCTTATCACTAATAACTGAAACATGCATAGCATAGAGGTACATTGTTATTTTGTTTTCTGTCTTCCATACGTGGGTGTGTGCATACAAGATATTATTTAATGCAAGTAGAATAAAGGATATAGAACTTTTTAGCAGTTTTCGTTTTGTTGGAAGATATTATCATCAGTTATTTATAAAGAGCCAGCAGATTAAGCAGCGCTATACAATTAAATACATTACAGGAATGCTTTACAAACACAAACAAGTACAGTAGGGGCAAGAATCCAGTTATACAAAAGGAGAGGAATGCCCTGCCCTTGAGCACAATCAGTAGTAGTTCATTTTGAGGGATATGAAACCCACTTTTTTTCTTTCATGATTCAGATAGAGAATGCAATTTTAAGCAACTTTCTAATTTACTCCTATTATCAACTTTTCTTTGTTCTCTTGGTATCTTTATTTAAAAAGCAGGAATGTAAGCTTAGGAGCCAGCTCATTTTTGGTTCAGCACCCTGGGTAGCGCTTGCTGATTGTTTGGCTAAATGTAGCCGACTCCTAAGCTTACATTTCTGCTTTTCAAATACAGATACCAAGAGAACAGAGAAAAATTGATAATAGGAGTAAATTAGAAAGTTGCTTAAAATTGCCTGATCTATCTAAATCATGAAAGAAAAAGATTGGGTTTCACATCCCTTTAAATACAAAGTGGCCTACAGGCAAAGTGGCTCTCAAGCTTACAGTAGAGGGAATGGACACAGAAAGGAAGGGAGAAGTCTGATAGAAGGCAGGGTGAACTCTATCTGAATCACTAAAGAAAACAATTGTGTCCCTTTAAGGTGCCATAAAACATGTTGCTATTGCATTATCTTTTTATCATGCTTTTGTTGATTATGCACATCTACTGTATTTACTAGTCATTTCATTTATTTTGCTCCCTCTTCCTGTAATTTAAAGTGCCATAAAACATGTTGAGATCTGTGCATATCCTAAAAGGGCTAATTAAAGGGACACTGTAACCAAAATTTTTCTTTCGTGATTCAGATAGAGCATGAAATTTTAATCAACTTTCTAATTTACTCCTATTAGCAAATTTTCTTCATTCTCTTGGTATCTTTATTTGAAATGCAAGAATGTAAGTTTAAATGCCGGCCCATTTTTGGTGAACAACCTGGGTTGTCCTTGCTGATAGAAAAAAAAAGTACTGTCCAGAGTACTGAAACCAAAAAAAACTTAGATGCCTTCTTTTTCAAATAATGATAGCAAGAGAACAAAGAAAAATTGAAAATAGGAGTAAATTAGAAAGTTGCTTAAAATTGCATGCTCTTTCTGAATTACAAAAGAAAAATTTGGGTTCAGTGTCCCTTTAAGAAAAAAAAAGTTTGTATAAAAAATAAATAAAAAAAAAGCAAAATTAGTTACATAGCCATGTTGTCTGGAGTAGTCTGATCCACCCCCCCCCCTTATCAGTGTTTAGAATCAGAAACACAGGCATTGTATCTCACAGCAGCTTATTTGGTGGGAAGGATGGTGAGCTAGTGCTTGAAAATCTGGGAATCTGATGTAAGATTTGAAACTTGTAAACTGGTTTGTAAATCTGGGAATCTGATGTAATATTTGAGGCTTGTAAACTGTTTGGAAATCCAGGAATCTAATGCAATATTTGAGACTTGTAAACTGGTTTGTAAATCTGGGAATCTGATGTAATATTTGAGGCTTGTAAACTGTTTGGAAATCTGGGAATCTGATGCAATATTTGAGACTTGTAAACTGTTTGTAAATCTGGGGATCTAATGTAAAGATTTGAGGCTTGTTAACTGATTAGATAGATATAAAACATACATTATGAATTAACCCTTTGAGTGCTAATGACGGCTCTGAGCCGTCACAGAGTTTCCCACTCTGGTGTTAATGACGGCTCAGAACCGTCACTAGCACTCTCCCACCTTGAGGGAGATCTGGGGGCTCCCACCCGCTCCTACCCCGGCGATCGTGCCTGTACAGTGACAGGCATCGCCGGGGTTTCCCGTTTTGCGTGGTGACGTCACTCGCAATAACGTGATGACGTCACTGCACAACTTTATTTATACTTAAAAATGTTAAGTATAGGAAAAGGGGGCATGCTGCTTAGAAGCCTGTATCTCAGGCATCTAAGCAGCTACATACCCCCAAGACCCACCATTGGAAAGGTAATCACCTAACCTCCCCAACAGTGTAAGTATTGGGGGTCTATAAAAAAAATTTAAAAAAAAAAAGTTAAAAAATAAAAAATAAATAAAAAAACATTAAAAAAATTTAGCACCCAGGTGGGAAAGTGCTTAGCACTCAAAGGGTTAAAGTGATAGTAAACTCAATTTTTTTTCCTTTCACGATTCAGATAGAGCATGTGATTTTAAGCAACTTTCTAATTTACTCCTATTATCCTATTTTTCTTCCTTCTCTTGGTATCTTTATTTGAAAAAGTAGGAATGTAAGCATAGGAGTCGGCCCATTTTTGGTTCAGCACCCTAGTTAGCGCTTGCTGATTGGTGACTACATTTAGCCATCAATAAAGCAAGTGCAACCCAGGTACGGAACCAAAAATGGGACGGCTCTTAAGCTTTACATTCCTGCTTTTCAAATAACGACACCAAAAGAAGGAAGAAAAATTGATAATAGGAGTAAATTAGAAAGTTGCTTAAAATCAGATGCTCTATATGAATCATGAAAGTAAAATTTTGACTTTAGTGTCCCTTTGCCTGTTCACAAGTACCATGCATGCCTTGTGTATATTAGGAGTCTTCATGCAGTATTCTGCATATTGCACCTGAACAGTTGGAATGAGCGTTTTTGTCTAGGTCAGACATCATCAAACTTGGCCCTCCAGAGGTTTTGGAACTAAATTTCCCATGATGCTCAGTCAGCCTATCAGCTGGCTGAGCATCATGGGAAATATAGTTCCAAGATTGAGGATGTCTGGTTTAGGTATTAGCTTTGCTCTTCTCTAAGGGACTTCCAGCATCGCCCAGCAAACACGCTACAGATGGAGTTTATAAAGTAAAAAGTACAAGCTTATTAAATGTATTTGTTTTACTGTAATCTTTCACGCAGCTATTTCCTTGCTGTGTGCACAATCTCTGAAGATATATCTTCCTACAACATAAATCAAGTGATCAAACTGAAAATGTGGCTTGAGTAATGTTTATGAATTGCTTCTTTTATCACAAAATCTGGGGCAATTTATTTAAAGGGACATGAAACCCAGCATGTTTCGTTCATGATTCAGATAGAGAATACAGTTTTAAACAGCATTCCAATTTACTTCTAGTATTTAATTTGCTTCATTCTTCAGATATCCTTTGCTGAAGAAATAGCAATGCACATGGATGAGCCAATCACACGAGGCAACTATGTGCAGCCACCAATCAGCAGCTAATGAGCCTAAAAAGGATACCAAGAGAAAGACATAAATTTGATCATAGAAGTAAATTGGAAAGTTGGAAAAATTGTGTTTCATGTCTACTACTCGTCCAGACTAAGTGCTATTGCATTGTCTTTTTATTGTGTATTTGTTGATTATGCAAACATACTATATGTACTGGTCCTTTAAGGCATACAAAGAAAATTAACTTACTAACCAAATCTTAAAACAACTACAGCAATCACAAAAGTTGACAGAGTGTGTATTTAAAAAAATATATTTTTTATTTTTAAAGTATTAAAAAGTCCATAAAATGGTAACCAGCAAAACATCTTAGACATTTAATTAACTACTTCAGCAGTAGTACCTTACTTTCTCAGAGACACAAGCCAACTACTGCAAGAAAACCCAGCACAGCCTAGCACATTACTTAGCAGAAACCCCTGTTACTGACTTACCTTACTGCCTTGCAATCTGTACAGCTCCAGGAAACCCTTTGCATTCACAATTCCCAGTGTAGGATGTTCTGCGACTAGGAGATGGCACCTGTAGTGAAGACAAGGAGATATCGGTCTTCCACCAAACTGTGTTTTTATTTTGTTTTTTTGAGACATTTATTTCAAATTGAACAATTTTTTGGCACAAAATGAATTATTTAAAAAAAAGGTATAATTTTTTTTTATATTTCCTGACCAAAGGGAGATTTTTAAAATTACCAACTTCTATTTGATTGTGTTATAGCAGTCAATCATTGAATGCATAAAAAGAGTAAAAAATAAATAAAATGTTGACACCAGTTACAGTCAAGTTTCTTAGTCTGGGTAAAAAAAGCAGAGCAGGCACTACAAAAGGTGCATTTTAATAAAATCTTCAAAATTATTGATATACATTAAAGTGAAGGTAAAGTTTTACCTATCTATAAACTCTAATGAATTAGTCATAGTTAAAAAAAAATGCAATCGCTAACTTTTTTTTACAGAATGCATTATAAGTGTATGTAAAAATCAAGGTTTATATTACCCCACCGTTATGTTCCTTACTCCTCCCATCAGCTATTTCCTTATCTTGGAGAGAGTGACATATAGAGCGGTCCCACCCGCTCTATACGTGTCTCCAAAGCGAGTTCACAAGGATCCAATAAATTGCGCATGCGCATTGCGTCAACTACTCTCAGCAATGCGCATGCGGTGATCTACTATGTTTTTACAATGCGCTGGCATCATTCTCCGTGTTAATGCAAATCATTCATAATTGCAATAGGCATGCGCAAAACGGGAGCGTGCTTGTCTTACAAGCCCAAGAAATAATGTAAACGCATGCGCAGATCATCCAGGAGGCGGATGACGTAGGTTGACGGCCGCCTAACGGCCAGATTGTCAATTGGGTGCTGAAAAAACGTGACCTGCCATAAAAAAAAAAAAAAAAAAAAGACAGGTTGTATTTACGGATT